>NC_064926.1:167871984-168175015 GCF_023897955.1 Schistocerca gregaria | reverse complement strand
AGCGCTGGCCGAGCAGGCCGCTGAGGAGGCCCAGCACGCCCTGGGGCAGCTCGGTGACCAGGAAGAGCAGCAGCACGGCCAGCAGCATGCGCGTCGTGCGGTCCGTCTGGCGCTCCTTGTCCTGCTGGCGCGACGACGCCGACACCGTCAGCTGGCGCCGCCGGCGCTTCGTCTCCACCAGCGCCGCGACGATGCGCAGGCTGAGCACCGTGAGGGCGGCGCACGGCGTCAGCTTGACGACGACGCCGTACACCCAGAAGTTGACGTCGCTCAGCAGGCCGCCGGCAGCCTGGCTCAGCCGGCTCATCTGCACGAAGTGGAGCGTCGCGTTGCCCTCGGACAGCTCGGCAACCTCGAAGGCGAGGTAGTGCGGCGCGCACAGCAGCGGGCCCAGCACGTACGCCGAGCCGACCACGGCCAGCGTGCACGGCATGCCGATCTGGCCGCGCTGCGGGTGCGCCACCGCCAGGTAGCGCCACACGGCCAGCGTCACCGTCAGCAGGATCGACACCGTGTGGCACACCTGCGCGAAGTTGGAGTGGAACAGCACGAAGACGGCCCACGCGTACGTGTACGTCTGCGCCCGCGGCCGGCGCAGCAGGTACATGTGCAGCGCGTACGGCACGTACTCCACCATCACCAGCAGGTCGGCCACGGCCAGTCCCGTCAAGATGCTGTTGGTAGGCGAGATCATCTCGCGTCTCGTCAGCACGGCGATGTTTAGAGAGTTCGCCACCGAGCCGAAGATGCAGACGAAGAGGCTCAGGTACCCGTGCACTTCCTTGTAGCCTGTTTGGAAGTGTTCCAGACCCGAACCGCAGAACTGCGGCTCCGACGTCGTATTTACATTCTTCACTTCGCCCATCAGGATACCATTCATGCTCGTCCCATTCACGACACTCTCGGAAACCACTAAAACTGTTTCGGCAGCCATCCTCGTGACCTAAACGACTGCCACTTGTTTAAAAACGACGGCTCTTAATAGAACCAAAATGTCAACAAGTAGCGTCTGTTACACGCCTCACAAGTCTATATCCCTCCATTCCTCTATTTTCTGAAAAGAACACAATCGTCAAGGACGTGTCTGTTAGTTCATATTCCCTTCGTGAAAATTCCCAGCAGTAAAGCTTTACAATAACATGAATCTTCTGTCTAAGTTTATATCGGCCTCGACCATTTTCTTCAATTCCCCACAAAGATCTGTGATTAGTCTACGGTCTCCTGAGAGGTGACAACATGATCACCTTCATAATTCACACTCAAACAGTTAAATTTTGCCACTGTAGATTTTCAGAATCATCGCAATAACTTATACATATTTTTATCTAGTCTGACATGGATCACAAATATGCGCTACATTTTGCATGTTACTGGCAAGTTTATTTCTAAATTACGTCACTTTTCTGCTGCGAGATTCCCATAAGATGCAGTTGTAATCTGTGATACACTGACCATTTCTCTGTAGCAGATATCTACGATATAAGTAACCGGCAAAGTAACATATCTCACGATTTATTCTATTTTCAGAACATTCTTCATACGCAATACACAGACTCGTTTCAAAGTGTTGCACGGGTGCGTCACAAAGCGTATTGACCATTTAGCATCGGAAACCCTTCTAACGTTCGTCGCGATACCTTTGTAGGGGAGCAGATGTTACATACAGCGTGATCATGACGCACGACGCCAAATAAGCGTTTTGTGAGTGATAGAAAGCATTGTCGTGAAATTACTGTACTAACACTGTAGAATGGAAGTAATAGTAGGCTAATAGAAGACCAGAAAGCAACGTAACACGCACGGCAGCCGAGCGAAACCGACTGCGTTGGCGCCCGTCTCTCAGACGACCGTCCCGTTGAGGCGCGCGTGCTGTGCTTTGGTCCGCGCGCTCCGACTCTACTGCGCCCCCTGCTGCTGGCGTCGGCGTCGGCTGCCGGCGTCGGACTGCCGACCGGCGCGGCCGCCACGCGACTCGGCCACAGCTGCAGCCGCGCATGCGCGCCGTCGCTGGCGCCGGTGCTCCGTGGGCAGTGCGTGACGACAGCCGGCGGCAGGGCGCCGCCGGCGGATGACGCTCCCGCGTCCCCCACGCGCTCTCTTTACGCACTCTTGTGCACACGTCTCTCTCACACACCATGGCGCTGTCTGCTGTACAGCTGCGTCAGTGGCTAACGCCTCTGCTTACCGGGAAAATGAACAACCATTTTTTCCTTTTCACAATACATCTACGTCTAAGTGATTACTCTGCTATTCACACTAAAGTGCCTGGCAGAGGGTTCACTGAACCACCTCCAAGCTGTCTCTTTACAGTTCCACTCTCGAACGACACGCGGGAAAAACCGGCACTTAAATTTTTCTGTGCAAGCCCTGATCTCTCTTATTTTACAGTGATGATCATTTCTCCCTATGTAGGTGGGTACCAACAGAATGTTTTTGCAATCGGAGGAGAAAAATGGTATGAAACTTCATGGCAAATTAAAACTGTGTGCCTCACCGGACCTTTGCCTTTCGCGGGCAAGTGCTCTACCAACTGAGCTACCCAAGCACGACTCACGCATCCACATCACAGCTTTACTTCTGCCAGTACCTCGCCTCCTACCTTCCAAACTTTATAGAAGCTCTCCTGCCCATCTCGGTCCGGCACACAGTTTTAATCTGCCAGGAAGTTTCATATCAGCGCACACTCCGCTGCAGAGTGAAAATCTCATTCTGGAAACATTCCCCGAGCTGTGGCTAAGCCATGTTTCCGCAATATCCTTTCTTTCAGGAGTGTGGTTCTGCAAGGTTCGTAGGAGAGCTTCTGTGAAGTTTGGTAGGTAGGAGACGGGGTACTGGCAGAGGTAAAGCTGTCAGGACGGGGCGTGAGTCGTGCTTTGGTAGCTCAGTTGGTAGAGCAATTGCCCGCGAAAGGCAAAGATCCCGAGTACGAGTTTCGGTACGGCACACAGTTTTAATCTGCCAGGAAGTTTCATATCAACGCACACTCCGCTGCAGCGTCAAAATCTCATTCCGGAGGAGAAAATTGCTGACTGAAATTCTATGAGAAGATCCCGTCGCAACGAAAAACGCCTTTATTTTAATGATTGCCACTCCACGTATCATGCCCTCTAACACTAATTCCCCTATTTCGCAATAATGCAAAACGAGCTGCCCTTCTTTCTAGTTTTTCGATGTCATCCGTCTGTCCCTCATGATCCTGATCCCACACCGCACTGCAATACTCCGGAATAGGACGGACAAGCGTGGTGTAAGCAGAAGTATTCTGCCAATGAATCTCAGTCTTTGGTTTGCTCTACATACAATATTATCTATGTGATTGTCCCAATTTAGGTTATTTGTAATTGTAATCCCTAAGTATTTATTTCAATTTACAGCCTTCACATTTGTGTGACTTAACGCGTAATCGAAATTTAGCTGATTTCTTTTAGTACTCATGTGAATAACTTCAAAAGTGGCTCTGAGCGCTATGGGACTTAGCTTCTGAGGTCATCTGTCCTCTAGAATTCAGAACTACTTAAACCTAACTAGCCTAAGGACATCACAACCACCCATACCCGAGGCAGGATTCGAACCTGCGACCGTAGCGGTCGCGCGGTTCCAGACTGTAGCGCCTGGAACCGCTTGGCCGCTCAGGCCGGCACGTGAATAACTTCAGAGTTTTCTTTATTCAGGGTCAATTGCCACTATTCGCACCATACAGATATGTTATCTAAATCATAATTTGCAAGTCGTTTTGATCATCTGATGACTTTACAAGTCGGTAAATGACAGCTTCATCTGCAAACAGTCTGAGACGGCTACTCAGATTGTCTCCTATGTCGTTAATACAGATAAGGAACAATAGAGGGACTATAACTATTCCTTGGGGAATGCCGTTATACTCGATGACTTTCCGTCTATTACTACGAACTGTGCCCTTTATGATAGGAAAATCACGAATCCAGTCGCACAACTGAGGCGATAATCCGTAGGCACGCAGTTTGGTTAGAACACGCTTGTGAGGAACGGTGTCGAAAGCCTTCTGGAAATATAAAAATATGAAGTCGATTTGACATCCCCTGTCGGTAGCACTTATTACTTCATGAGTACAAAGAGCTAGTTGCATTTCACAAGAACGGTATTTTCTGAATCCGTGCTATGCGTCAATAAATCGTTTTCTTCGAGGTACTTCATAATGTTCGAATACAGTATATGTTCCAAAACCCTACAGCAGATTGACGTTAGTGATGTAGGCCTGTAATTCCGCGGATTATTCCTAGTTCTATTTTTGGGTATTGGTGTGACTTGAGCAGTTTTGCGGTCTTTAGGTACGGATCTTTCTGTGAGCGAGTGGTTGCCTATAATTGCTAAATATGGAGCTGTTTTGTCAGCATGCTCTGAGAGGAACCTGACTGGGATACAGTGTGAACCGGGGGCCTTGCCTTTATTAAGTGATTTATGCTGCTTTGTTACACCAAGGATATCTACTTCTATGTTTCCCATCTTGGCAGTTGTTCTTGATTAGAATTCTGGAATATTTACGTTTTCTTTTACTTTTTCTCTTACTTGTTATGGTTTCCTTTTTGCTTAAAATTTTCACGACGCGTTTCAAAACTTGCGTTTTTCATGGTCGGCACCATTTACTCGTGATGCTTTCGATAGGTGACGTGCTGCATCTTTCTGCTGCCTTTACATTAATATACAAAAACACACACAAGTTTTAAGACAATCAACTCTGCTTCGTCTCCTCTTCGACAGCGTAGATGAACTGGTGATTTTATAGCAAATACAATAATAATTACGGTATAATGAAGCATCGTAGAAACGCACACCTAGCACCATTTTAAACACCGTACATAACAAATTTGAAAATGTACTTGATTATTCACGGTGTTTCCGTTAGATCGTGCAGAAATGTAACAGCGCATAGAGAATACTGCACTGAACAATTTGAGGTTGGGAACCTGGGTCGGGGAAGCCAGCTTGTGGAGGTATGGAAGTAAACTTGTCTACCGCTTTGTCTAGCGTTACAGGTTTTTAGCCTATTTACAGCTCACACGCATAGAAGCTTATACGTACTGTGCCCTTTTCTTACATGTACATACTTTATTTCCTGCGAGGAAACAAGGAAGACGAGCCTAGTTACTAGGAAGTATTCCTTGTTTTTAGAATGAGATTTTCACTCTGCAGCGGAGGGTGCGCTCTTATGAAACTTCCAGGCAGATTAAAACTGTGTTTATTTCTTGGTTGCTGGATTGGAAAGGAAGACTGCGAGGTCACCAGACCTGAATCCCCTTGATTATTTATTATGGATTTCCACAGGAAATGAATGTGAATGAGAGCCCAGTGGATACAGGGATGGAATTAGTTGGTAGAACTGTAGCTGCCTGTCATGTCATTCGAAACGCACCAATGATATTTGTCAGAATGCTTCAGAATCTTATTCGCCGGTATCATTCACGCACCGAGGCTGATGCCCATCGGTTTGAGCACGTTATGTAGGATACAGTGTAATGCTACATTTGGTATGTCAATTTAGAGTTAACTGTAGCTAATGTAAATAAAAAAGTACATAGCACTGTGACTTTGTTCTTATTATAACCTTAAGCTGGCTTCTCCAACACCAGGTTCCTCACCTTAAGTTGTTCAGTGGAGTACCCTCTACGTCCTGATACATTTTTGCTCGCTCTTACCGAAACACTCTTAAGGTAAAGGGCACACGTTTCGACACTGTAGCAGGTTGTGACGTCTATAGCCCTGATTGGTTATGGAAACACTACAAATTGTGGTATTCATTCCTGAATTTTTTCTGCACTTGGAGGCAACTTACAGTTAAATTGTTACAACATACTAATGCCACTATTTAAGATAAACTTTAGGGTGGCATAAACAGTGTTCGCAGTTTGGTCCTAACAAAAATCCTCAAAAAGGCAATTAGATTAAATGAATTTTTCCATTACCATTGACGTTACCAAACACTTTCCATTACCATTTACGTTACCAAACATTTTCAAGATTATAAATGACCTGAAGGCCATGAATAAACAATATCTTCAAGTTGTTTGCAGACTTCTAAACTTGTGTCGCATATGAATTTGTATGTCTGGTTAGATGTGGAGCATTGATAACAAACCAAGCATATCCTGCAACGAATCCATTCCTCTCCGCTCGCCTTTTTCATTAGGAAAAAGTAAAATAATGTCTATAAACAGCAAATATAATGAATTTTAATAACAATTCCAAATTTAGTCCTCGAGACGGAAGTAGGAATTGTAATGGGGATCAAATTGTGAGTATATCAGGGTATCTTCAGACATTACACCTCAGAAACTACAACAGACAACTGAAGTAGAGCCCAATACATGAACAGAAACAAGTGCTAGCAGTAGGAATAGTAGGCTGTTAATTTGACAGCTCTACTAACTCACCTGAGCGTAAAATGATGAATTCCGTCGTACACGCAAGCTAAACGCGCTGCACACAGCAGTCTCTCTCAAGAAAACTATGGATTGAGGTGACGCATGCACGCACAGTTACACATTTCTTACCAGCTTTGGAAACCGGAAATTCCGAAGGGGACAAAATTAGAAGCAGGGACAACACCTCGGCCCACTATCTTACATGTTTGCTTCAGTACTGGTGTATTAACGTTGGCAAGAACATGAAAAATCTTCCCCCGCTCACTTATTTAAAGAAAGAAATATCTTCACAAGTGTATTTTTATTTGATAACTAGTGACAATGAATGATGACATGTAATTTATACATAATTTACTTCCAAATGGTGATCTTGAGAACATTGAGATACACGAAGTCCGACACTGCAGCCTTTGTGTCCACATCTGCTTTCTTTCCTGACCGACTTGCCAGTCTATTTCTTTCTTTCGTCAGAGCAAACATTAAAGTAGCACGTCACGTTTACTTTGTTGGCAGTGGGTGGCTCGTTTTATGGAAAATGACCACCAAGATTTCAATGTACGCTAGTGTTTAGTGTTGGTTCCTATGATCAAATCTATCCTGTAGCTAAAGTAGCCGTGCTAGCTTTTTATATAAATTCTACTAGAGCTAACTTTTGCTTTGTGCCATCCTTGTACAAAATTAAACCACGAAAACATGAAAGCGCGAAATTAAAGTTTTTCCACCACTTAATTTTTTTGTTGCGAATGGATAGTAGCTGTACAGCTCACTGACTTGTTAAACAACAGTTTTGTTCATGCTAGATGATGATAATGTTTATCTTTATTGTTCTTGTAAAACAATCATTTGAAAGTACAGACACGTTAGAGGTTATGCTTATCCACTGCGGATATTTTAGATCCGTGACTTTATGTTGAAAGTAAATAAGTTATACAAAACTGCAACCAGTCACTATCTTGAATAATTATGTTTTATTCCATGATCCGGTTTTCGAACCTTTTCAGGTTCATCTTCAGATGGTTTCAGGAAGTTACATCTTTATTGCTAGCATAATGCTGGGTGCTGGCTCTATGACAAAAAGATGGAATGCACTTCAATGTATCGCCATGACTATAGCTTGTCTATCGATATGGGTGTAAATTTAGTTGCTTACCTACTGCGAGAGTATAGGCGGCTTTTTTCGGCTAGTGTCCATCTGTCTGCCTCCATTTTGATGTCCAGTTATTATGTCACCACTCACATTTCTGCAGAAACTAGTTTACACTCTAACAGCGACACCTTGCCAGCATCTAGCATGCGCTTTACAACTGTTGCTTGTAACTAAGATCTTGACAGAAAGATGTGGCATAGGCCTGCTTTGCACAGAGATGTAATTTGTTCTCCTTTACATCTATTTAAGTCGATATAAGGGCAAATATTTTAATTACACTGGCGATACCATGAGAGCACAGAATAAAATAATTAAATACATTACCACGAGAACAAACTTCAGATGATCTGATATCTTTATTCTATTCGTGTATTACGTATAATACAGGCATTTTATAGCAGTTTTTTTTTTAAATCATGATTTGCATTATCATGAATACCCAGGAATCAGCGATACGGAGTTATTGTATCTGTAGTGATATATTGCTGTCTCTATGACTAGGACCTTTATATTTAAATTTAAATTAATAACAAACCTTCAGATGAACTGTTGACTTATTTCTATGGTTATGTTAACACGATCTGGGGTATTAGCAAGACCAGATAATGTTTATTTTAGCTAAAAGTATATGGATAACAGTTATAGTGATTGTAATGGACTCATGCTGTTTGCATGGTAGTGCACTTCATATTTAACAAACCATGAACAAAAATTCCTTAACTATTGACTTATTTTTATTCTTATATTAAAGTGATCAGGAATATTGGTTAAGGCAGGTACTGTTTGTTCCAGCTACAGGTAATTTGTATAAAAGTACTCATTTATGGTAACAGTAGAGGGCTTTAACATTTAGAAATATAGTACAGGTTTTACTCTGTGGTAGGATATTACATTGACACCAGTGTATTTACCATGGAAGGAGAGGAGGGGGGTACTGTCGTTAAGGGGGGGGGGGGGGGGAGGCGGAGGCTGTATTGTGTTCCTTGAGAGGTTTCTTGTTTAGAACTAGTAGATCTTTAAAGTTATGAAGGAAAAATTGGTTTCTCAGTTCAATTCAATCATTGTGTAAGTAGTCAGGTGCTGTATTTGTGTAGATAAATATCTCAAATTTCAAGAAGGTCAAGTATTGTGGCGTTGTCGGCAAAGTGGAGTATTTGGGGATTCTGTTCTATGTTGTCTGCAGAATGAGTGTGTTGGGCAAGATGTCAGGCAAAGCTGGACTTACTCAGGTTGTTAAGACAGAGTGCAGCTATGTGTTCTTTAGTGGTTGCCTGATGATTTTCGATGAGATAATACACACCACCCATCCTAAAAATGTTATTTTGCTTGGCAGGCCGTTTCTCTTCTTCATGACAGTTCCAATATCAAGTTTCTGTTGTTCCTGTAACATGTTCAGTAACGGCAGACCTGTAAATCGACTCCCGTTGCGTCTAAATATGAACTGCTAAGGCCACCCTTCAGCCGAAAGTAGTGTAGCAAGCAGTGTAACACATTTCAGCAGATGAAAAAGCAGCGCCCATGCGGGATGCAAGCGGCGTCCACAGGGCCGCGACATGCGCGCCTGTATGACATAGGGGCACAGTACTGGAAATGTTAATTAACGACCGATCTTCATACAGAGTTGATGGCAAATTTGAAGAAACTTTTATTGATGGGCTCACTGTTATCTGCTTGTTAAAGAACACATCTCCTGCTCAAATGAACAGTATACCATACCAAGTGAACAACCTGTAGGGCTATCTCTGTTGACTGTATGTAAAAATCGTGAGAAAAAATGAAAGCACCTACAGCCGTCCTTATGATTCAATTTTATGTCGTTGCTACCAGTTTCAACGCTTTATTGGGTCATCTTCAGGCTGTTTTGATGCGGTACAGGTTGATACGATTCCCATGCATAACCCACTAGTTGCTAGCATTTCTGGATGCGCGGTTGGCAGTTGATGGTTGGAGTGTTGACACATTGTCTGCGTGTCCAGTAATGCTGACAGCTGATGGGTTATGCATGGGTATCGTATCAACCTGTACCGCATTAAAACAGCCTGAAGATGACGCAATGAAGCGTTGAAACTGGTAGCGACAAAATAAAATAAAATCATAATGGTGGCTGTAAGCGTTTTTTATTTTCTGTCACGATAGTAAACGGCTGTCGTCCCAGAGACTTCCTGCTAAAAGGATAGACAAACGAAAGCTTTATGTAAAAATATCTTTGTAACTGTTTTGTTTTATAGGTCTGCTGTTCTCATTGAACACTACGTATAGAATGTTATGAGTGATGTACAATTGGTGTAGCCAACGGTTCTGCCTTGTTAGCAGCAGTTCCCGTCAGGTTCAGTGCTGTCCGGCTTGGCTAGCACTCGACTGGGCCACCGTCCGGGTCTGCCGAGTGCTGTTGGCGAGTGGGGTGCACTCAGCCCTAGTGAGGTCCATACAGGAGATACTTGACTGAGAAGTAGCAGCACTGGTCACGGAATCTGACAACAGCCGGGAAAGCGGTGTGTTGACCACATGTCCCTCTGTGTCCGCATCCGATGACGCCTAAGTGCTGAGGATGACACGCTGGCCTGTCGGAATTGTTGGCCCTTAAAGGCATGTTCGGATAGGGTATGTTTGTCAGTGTGTGCGTTCCTGCAGAATCAGAGCACAAGAAAACTATAAGTAGAGTTTTTGTCTAATTATTTATTTTTTATTTATTTATTTAACCTGATCAGATTAGGGCCATCAGGCCCTCTCTTACATCGGACCAGTGTTCCACACATGCAGCATTTCACACATCAGAGTTACATCATGACCGTAGTTTAAATGAGAATATTAGTTTACTCTAATGACAATATGAATAAAGAGTAGTGACTAAGACCTAATAAACTAAATGCGGCAGTATTTTTACAACGGGTGCTATACATACAGATTATGATAAAAGCAATAATAATAACAGTAAAAAAATGTAATGATCAACATGACTAAGACTTAATAAATTAAATGCTGGCAGTATTTTTACAGGAGGTGCTATACATACAGATTATGATTAAAGCAATAATAAGCAATAATAATAACAGTAAAAAAATCAAATAATAATGACAAACATGAGAAGGATTGGCAATAGTAATGAAAGTTTCTGCAGATGTACATAATATCTTGGTGTTTAAAGTAGATGTTTACTAGTTTAGCGTGTTTTGGGGAAAGGAGGGAAGTAATGAGGTGAAGTGCATTCATGTACAGAGGAAGGCATTACTGTTGCTTAATTAGATACGTCATTAACTGTTTTTTGAAGCTGGACATGTTTTTAAGTTCTCTAACATAACGAGGGAGGTTATTCCAGAGTCGAGTTCCCTCTACTGTAAAGGACTTGGAGAAGAAGACTGAGCGATGCAGTGGAACGGAGAGGATTTTATTATAATGGGAACGTGTGTTTCTGTCATGTTGTTCCGACATGAGAGTTAGGGACGAGGAGAGATATGAGGGACAGTTTACATTTATAAGGCAGTAGATGAGACAGAGCGTATGGAAATATCTGCGTTTGTCTGCACGCAGAGAGGACAATTTTGCATATGCTGGTGAAATGTGATCAGAAAGTCGAACTTCACAGATATATCGGACGCAGGCATTCATGACCAGTTCTAGACGTCGGGAATTTTCCTGAGAGAGGCCTTGTAGGATAATATCGCTGTGGTCATGATTGGGAGTATAACCGTTTGTACTAATTTCTTTTTCAGATCGAAAGGGAAGAGTTTTTTATATTTTTGTATGACTTGAAGGGATGCTGATGCTTTTTTGCACACTGCAGTTACGTGCTGCGTCCAATTTAGATTTTCATCTATTATTACACCCAAACTCTTTGCTGAGGGAGAGAAGTTAATATTTGTTCCATTTAGGATAAGAGGTGGTAAGGATTCTCGATGTGTTGGGCTAATGAGCTTGGAGTGACCAACAAGTACCACTTGAGTTTTAGATAGGTTTAGTTTTAGACCTATGTCCTGTGCCCATTTTGACAGTGCATCGAGGTCAGTATTGAAATTTTCAGTAGCTTTCTTGAGATTGCTTGGTTTCGCACTTAGATACAACTGAAGGTCATCAGTATACATATGGTATTTGCAATATGTCAGAACCGATGACACATCGTTGACATACAGAGAGAACAGTATAGGACCTAATACTGAGCCTTGGGGAACGCCTGACACTACCTGCCGCCATTGTGATTTTATATTCCCAGATAGGACGCGTTGCTGACGAGACATCATGTATGAGTGAAACCATTCCACTGCACTTGGTGAGAAATTTAGACCGCTAAGTTTGGCCAATAAGATGTCGAAGTCGACAGTATCAAATGCTTTGCTGAAATCTAAAAAGCAAATGATAGTCGCTTCTTGTCTGTCCATGGCAAGTTTCAGGTCATCTGTCACCTTTATCAGAGCAGATGTTGTGCTTCGATGTTTACGGAAACCTGATTGGTATTCGTCTAGTAGGTTGTTAGTAGAGAGGTAGATGGTGAGCTGGTCATGAACTATATATTCTAAGGCCTTGGATAGTGCAGGAAGAAGGCAGATGGGGTGGTAGTCAGAGGGTGCTGTGGCTATGTCCTTTTTAAGCAGGAGCTTAAGTTGTCCCAGTTTCCAGGCCTCAGGGAAAACACTTGTGATTAATGAATCGTTGAAAATGTCTGTTATAGAGGGCAGTAGCTTGTCAATAATAAGTTTTACGATCTGGATAGTGATACCATCATGTCCAGTAGATGCTGATCTAATCCGCATTATTGCTTTCTTGACAGTACTGCAAGTGACGTGCTGTAGATAGAATTTTTCTTTGCTACAGTCGTTCAACCCCATGAAGTAATCAATGATTCTCTGTTTTTTTTTTTTTTTTTTTTCGGTACAATTTTGGTTGTAGGTAACGTGAAGAATCGGTTTAGTTCTTCAGCTGGGACCATGTGATTTTCTGCAACTTTTATTTTGCCTAAACCGAGACTACGAAGATTTTTCCACAGGATAGCTGGTCTACATCTATTGTCAGCTAATGTACGGGCATGTCTGAGCTTAGCGTTTCTCACCACTTGACTGACTTTCTTACGTTTCTGCTTGTATACAGCATGATTTTCAGGTGTAGGGTGTATCTTGTATGCTCGATATTCAGCATCTCTGAGATTCATGAGCTGTTTTAGTTCATCAGTCAGCCAGGGTGCAGGTTGCCTTTTTACTTTTCTGGTCTTTATTGGAGCATATTTGTCATACAGTTGAGTAATTTTGTTAGTGAAATCCTGGAGCTTGTCGTTTATGTACATAAGGGGAGTAGAGGTCATCCCCCAAACTATTTCTTGTGCCTCAGTTTCGAGTTCAGGCAAATTTATGCGTTTGAGGTCTCGGTATGTAGACAGTTTTTGTTTGTTTCTAGGACATTCTAGTGAATACCTCATGGAAATGATGTCATGGGCAGACATGCCAGTCGCAGATATTTGAGTGTACGGATTATTCTGTTCGGAGATTTCGTTGCGAATATATCAATGAAAGTGTGACTGGTAGTCGTGTGATGAGTAGGTGCCAGCTGAAGTAGCGTCATATTTGAGGAAGAAAGCATCCTCTTAAATTTCTCAGTGGAAGGACTATTGCACAGAAAATTAATGTTAGTGTCACCTGCTATAATTACATGTTCATATGACGATTCGAGAGTAGAGAGGGCAGTTTCGAAGCATGCGAACCCACCTACTTTAGGAGGTTTGGAAAGGACACATATTAAGCACTTTCTGTTAAGTGATTTGATCTCTATGAACATATATTCCACTTGTTTATCTACATTGTTGTCGGATGTGTGTAGTACTGTAGGTGACAAATCAGAGCGTATGTACGCCACTACTCCACCTCCTCGTCTGTTGCATCTGTCGTGCCTGAGAAAGATATAGCCACCTAGGTATACGGAAGTTGTAGGAATACTTGGATTGAGCCAAGTCTCTGACAAAAGTATTACGTATATATCAGCCGTTTGAAATATATATTTGAACTCGTCGAAGTGAGCTGGCTGAGACTGGACATTTGCATGTGCAATATGCAACTTGGTGGTCCGAGGAGGCTGCCGACCGATGTTTGCGGGTCGTGGTTGGCAGTGACAAGAGGGTCTGGCATGAGGAATGCGAAAGGCGTGTGAAGGAGGGGGGTGAGGGAGTGTCCTCCCAGTTCTGTGCAGTGAAAGCGGTCGGGAAGGGGAGGGGGTAGGTCCCCGGGGAGGCAACGGGATCTGCGGCCAAGGTCAGCAAGGTCTGCAACGGTTCTGGAAGCAGCCGTGGGCTGGCCAGGGAAGGAATTTCGCTAAACACAACGGGAGTAATCTGCACGTTACGACAGAGTGTGATATTAATTTCACTTATGAGGATTACAGCTAAAGTATGATGGTGGGTTGCTAATTAAGCATGGAAGTGAGAGTACCTTATGTAATAATTAACAAAATTCATGAGAAAAACAATTAAAGATGTAAATAGTTATGTGGAGAAAGGAAAAGTTGATAATACAAATAATAACAAAAATTACACGAGAAAAAATAATTAGAGATAAAAGAAAAATAGTTATGTGGAGAAACGAATAATTTGAAAATACATTAGTTACGATATAGTTGACAGTGTAAACAGTAAAAACATACAGGTTAGTGGCAGCAAGATTAGACATGATTTAGCTTCTAACGCACAGGCTTTCAAGTTCATTAACACTGCAAATTGTTTTCTTTCCGTTTTCGGTCGTAACCATTATCCTGCCGTCATTTGGCCATACGTTCTGTAGCCCAAATTTCGAAATCGCGCTCTCCAAAATCTTTAGTCTTTCAGAGGTCAGATCCTCGCGTACTGTCAGACCCGACTTCGCGAGATTCTTCTTTGCTCTGAAGATTTCAGATCTTTTCCTATACGACATAAACTTCACTATTATAGGTCTTGGTTTTGTAGATCCTGGCGACTTACGACCCACTCTATGACTTCTGTCAATGTCACTCAGAGTCACGTGCACGCCTAGCTTGTCTTGGACAAGGTTTATCACAAGTTCATCTGTGCTCTCTCTGCTGCTCTCTGGAACGCCGGACAGTCTGAGATTATTGCGTCTCTGATATTGTTCGAGCTCGTCTGTCTTCTCGATCAATTTCTGTTCGAGCAGTCGTGCTTTCTCCTCAGTTGCTTTTAACGATGTGTCCAGTGCACGGATCTCGCTCGCATTCGCCTCCAGAGTTTTCTGTATTTTTTCCGTCACTGCTGCAGTGACAGCATCAGTGATGGTTTGAACAACGAGCCCGAGCGTCTCCTTAGGCTGCAGCGCGGCACTCACCTCAGCCTTCACGAGTGCGGCGATGTCAGCGATGCCGGGCGAAGCGGCCGCAACTCCCGGTGTAGACTCCACGGCTGCGCTGTCTCCGGCCTGGCCGTTGGCTGCACTGCGCGTTGTTCGGCGATTTTCCATTTTAAGTGCGATTCCGTGTAATTGGTGCTCAGTATGTGATGTGAAATACGACACTCGGCAGTAGATATACGGCTTTAGTATATGTAGACTAGCGTAACTGCTTAAAACACCTCCAGATTTCACGTAAACTTGCGAGCCAAGCTAACGCACGTCACTCACTCGCCGCCATATTTAGGAATGACAATTACGTCATTAAGATAATAAAAATTAACAATTGTACTTCCTTTACATATTACAGTAAAAGCGACAGAACACAGCAGCACTTGAAACATCCAACACACCATGATTCAGTATTATACATACAAAATCAGCCCTCGAGAATGGAAATAATTTTCGAAAACGAGTCATTCAAAATTTAAATGAAAAGAAAATCGTATGGTGTAGCAGAATAAGGTCCTTTTGCAGGCCCAGGTTTTCACTAGCCATTTTATTGGACAAAATCAACTCTTGATTTCGATTTTCTGGTTCATTAATTTCCGTTTATGCGAAGAAAAAGTTGGAGACAGTTCCTCCATTATGAATGACAAATGTGGTGCCTTATTAACACACCATACAACAACAGGATCATTAGGTTTTTATGTTTTTGGTCCAATAAAGGTAGAGTCACGCGTTTATAATAATTACAGTACTGATAGCGAACGAAATGGCTTCTTTAATACGTCTACTACAATGATTAACGAATAGTCAACAACATAAATAATGCTGTACAAATTGGCGGTTAATGTACGTGTAATAGGCAACCAGTCGCTGTTTTAACATGACGCAGTTTACTCTATCATTAACTAGAGTTCGAACCACTGCAGGCTCATCATCAGATCCAAGTGCTACGAGTCGCCGGCCTGAGTGGTCGAGCGGCTCTAGGCGCTACAGTCTGGAACCGCACGACCGCTACGGTCGCAGGTTCGAATCATGCCTCGGGCATGGATGTGTGTGATGTGTTTAGGTTGGTTAAGTTTAAGTAGTTCTAAGTTCTAGGGGACTGATGACCTCAGAAGTTAAGTCCCATAGTGCTCAGAGCCCTTCGAACCATTTGCTACGGTTTCATATCTTCAGGACCGTGTGCAGCTAGACGCTTTGCTCGAGCTGTCTGGAGTACTACGCCTCTTGCAATGGCTGATTACTTTCAATATATTAAGTTAGTGCACAAGTTCGTAGCGTTTCTTCATACCATTAACAAAAAAAAAAAATACTCAAAACAGAAGATGAAGCCATCAGTAACATATTCTTCTTCACTGTTTACATCAGTCTGACAACGCTGTAGTAACTTTTCTGTTCCGCGCCTGTGGAAATCATCTGGTTTTGAGTCAAAGAACTCGTCAGGACATGTTCAGAGGGTATTTTAATCCGAAAAGGAAGTTTCTTGAAGATTGTTCGATAGGGAGCGGGACAGGTGAAAATCTGACGGCGTAAGATCAGGTGAACAAGGTGTATGTGAAATGACTTCCAATGCAGGTTCTGTGTAGTGCTTTTTGTGTCAGTCTGGCAGAATGCGCGTGGTTGCGGAGGGGGGAGGGCATTATCGTGGAGTAGTATCCTGGTCTTGTTCTAGGCTCGTATGTGTAAGACGTCTCAGTCGTAAATATTCAGTGTCAGGGAAAGCCATTCGTTGTTTTTCCACCGGCAGAATCACATTATATTTTGTGGATACGCGCAGGTCTTTGCACAGCGAGCAAGCGTGGAGGGTCACTAACGTCAAAACGATCCTTCTCAAAACGAAAAAAAAGAAACAATTTCTTGCCGTGCTCTGTTCGGCTGCATTATCACCACACACGGCGCAAATGTTTCTGGAATTCTCCGCTGCTCTCACACGTCAATTGAACTGCAAAAGTTGAGTATGTCGGAAATGTTCCGATATCTCCACTTGGCACTTCGTGCCAGGGCAGATTCTATCCGATATACGTTGTCCCAACATACACGCACACCAACACACAAACACACACACACACACACACACACACATACACACACACACACAGAAGTGCGTGCGCTCGCAGTTTTATTAGGTGCACGTGGGTACTGAGAAATACACTTGGTCCAGTAAACTACCTTCCTGTAACACCTAGATCTGCTGATGTGCCTCCAGAAAAGTGAAAGCAGTCCCAACTCAGGGAATGAGTAGAGGAAAACAGATGTACGATTCCTGCACTTCCATCGCGGCGCGCGCTCTAGTGGAGGTGATTCGCCGTTGTGTTTTTCCGGCATTTTGCAATGTGTCAAAAACGGTTCAAATTGCTCTAAGGAGCTATGGAACTTATCATCTGAGGACATCAGTCCCCTACTTAGAATTACTTAAACCTAACCAACCTGAGGACATGATACATGTCCATGCCCGAGGAAGGATTCCTACCTGCGACCGTAGCAGCCGCGTGGTTCCGGAGTGAAGCGCTTAGAATCGCTCGGCCACAGCGGCCGTCTGCAATGTGTCACGTGTGTGCTGTGTGGTATGTACAGTGTTTCGTTCTGTGTTCTTAAAGGATAAAAGGAAAGGACAAGGAGAAAACCGGTGCCAGCACATCGAACACTCCTCTCGAATAGCACTGTGGTTGCCAATCGCCCCATCGCGTCGGATGGATCACGATCAACAGGGTCACAGCACTGACTGAGGTTTGGAATATAATCCAGGGTATTGGCGCTGATTCTCGTGATCAGGATAATTACGCCACGACCTCCCCTCCCGCCGGCCGGGGGGGGGGCTGTTCTAGCGGTACAGTCTGGACACACGCAACCGCTACGGTCACAGGTTGGAATCCTGCCACAGGCATGGATGTGTGTGATGTCCTTAAGTTAGTTAGGTTTAAGTAATTCTAAGTTGTAGGGGACTGATGACCGCAGAAGTTTAATCCCATAGTGCTCAGAGCCATTTGAACCATTTTTTATAATAATAATAGAATCCATGAAACATACCACGTACCGTGCTGAAACATGTGTTGGAAAAATAAATTGCGTAATGCGGAATTTTTTTCCACTCGGGAAACAGAAATAGCGAGTTATCATCGGTATTACTGTATCCACCGCACTGATACTGCTAGACTAGTGCTAAACGGGCGTTTTTTAACGCAACAAATTTACGGAAGTAACTGAAACGTTTTCTTACCTCAGACATTTGGATACACTATACGTTAGATAATGCAACGTTTTATGCGGTAAGTAACAAGGGTTTGGGAGCGCACAGGCTACGCTATGTATTGTTATCAAAGTTTCCTTTCAATTTTCAAATTAAAGTTATGTAGTTCTCACAAATTGATCATCCTTACTCACAATGTAATATTATAAATTTGCCCTCTCATGATCAGTCTATTTCCGTAATGTGTGTGTAGACCGCAGCAACATTTAATTTTCCTGTTTCGAATGACAGAGTCGAATCCAGTGATTCTTCGATGTCATATTTTGATGTCATAATCACTGAGCTGAAATGTACTACTAGTATCTCAGAGCATCTGACAGATGAATTAAAGCTTCCTGAAATTTATATGGTAAACAGCAGTATAGCTATGTTAATGTATGACCAATTTTTTATTCTTATCAGATACGAATAACACTTATCTAAATGTAACCAGCTTTCTTTCACCTCCTGCACAAGCTCGCATGCTGGTATCTGTGCCGGCAAGTTTTTCATGTGCGTTTTAAAGGAGACACTCAAATGATTGTATTGACATACGTACGACGATAATCAAAAATCTAGGGTAGATAATTTTTCAGTCATTCGTGTATATTTGTGAACTACCCTTTGCGAGGCCGATCCACAATTACCGTATGTACCCACTACTTTCTCTGCTTTGCTGTTTCCCTCGTCTGACAACCAAACTGCTTTTAATGTTATGCTCCTGTCATCTTCTCAATTCTTAACACGCATATTTCATTCCTGGTGATGTAGAATGGATCGTGCTACAGAGGAAACTAGGAGGGTTGCCCGAAAAGTAATGCACCGCACATTTTTTTTCTTCAGTAATTCCTTGCTGAGCATAACGATAATTACCCGCACGAAAGAATGGTGTTTTATTTCCACACCCTATTTTTCCACGTAGCCCCCATCCCGTTCAATGGCTCTCCTCCAGCGCGAAACAAGGGCGTGTATGCCCTGTCAGTACCACTCCTTGCCCTGGTGGCGGAACCAGTGCTTCGCTGTGTCAATTATCTCCTTATTGTCCTCAAAATGTGTCTCACGAATGGCCCAAACTCGCGAATGACAACAGCTCGCTGAAACATGTCGGGTATAAGAGTGTAGATGGTCTCCTCGACCGCTACAAATCGTTGAGTCCAGCCGAACCGCTTTCTGATGACATAACCCTCCGTGCCCAGCGACTAATTGTTCTTCTGTCGACAGCAGATGCTCCATATAATTTGAACAAGCGTTTGTTAGAAATTCAATGGCGGCGCGTTGCTTGTAACGTATTTCACATACAGACGCCATTTTGAAACTTTCCTGCAGCTACGCTATCTGGCGGAAGTGATGGAAACATGGCGCGCACACTCAGGAGACTTCAAATAATACATACGTAACGATTCGAATTTGTAGCATTGTTTCCGACAGAGAGTAAAAATGCGGTTCATAGCTTTCTGGCCAACACTCGTACGTTAGCGACATATAGTGAAGCCGGCGTGCGCCCAAACTCGCGTCATTTTCCGCATAAAACATTTCATTATTTAACGAACGGTATAGCCAGGTGTCTGTGGTAAGAAACTGTTGCGGTAATATCCGTAAATTGCGTCAAAAGTGGAAACATAGCCGTATCCTCAGTCCGTGATACCAGGACCTGTGACTCACCTTAGAGCAGTGAAGGATACAGAAAAACCTGAAGTAGGAGGCGCTAAAGATATCTTGAGCTATCTACTTTTACTGTAACAAAAAATAATCAAGTCACAAGCAAAGTTTAAGAAAGTCTTATTTAAACTGATTATACACATATAGAAGACAGTGCCATCTTATGATATAAAATAGTTACAATAATGATTCTCTTCCTTCTACCTATTCTTAATGGCAAAAAGGTTAATCACATCGTCTATAGGACAATCAATGACATGGTGAGTGTTCAACAGAGCTAAGCCATTAAGTCGATCGTCCTTCATTGTCTACCTCAGCCATGTCTCTGTACACCGCAATGCTGAAAAACTTCTTTCTACTGTAGCAATAGATGCAGGTAGACCAGCAAATTTTTTTACAGCGTGTGCAATGTAGTATAGTCAGCTCTAGGACAAACAGACAACGTTTGCATAACAGAATCACGATAGTTAAGGTTGTTTATGGTCATGTCGAGATGATTAGAATGGCCGTGACTCGTAGGTATGTGTTGGCTACCTATGTGCTAGACAGAAACGTATAAAATACGATGACGCAGACGCGCGTGCTGCATAGGAAAGTACTAGTACTCGATAACTCGATCAGTCGAGGCGACTGACGACCGAAACAAACGAATAGCGTGCGGGCTGACTTGCGGGGTTGACGCGGGTGGCAATGTGTCGGACTCTCAAGGGGGGCAGGGGGAGGAGGGCGCCTCCCGTGCACCCCCACCCCCCACCCTCATGTATCCACCTCTGCCTCAGAGTAACACATACATTTAGACAAAACGTTTCTAATGAGAAATGTTTCGTAGTACGTCATCGATAAAAATCGGTGATGTTATGTTTGAGAACTTGCTTCCACTATTGTAAGGGGAAAAGCACTAACTATAAGTAACGATTTGAAATCGAGAGATACGAATTTAATAGTTTCTTTGTGACAGAAAGCAGCAGCGACGCTTAATGACTTCGGTAAGTCATGATGACAAACAAGGGAACAATTAATATCTAATCGATTTTATGAACCTTGACCATCTCCCTTGTCTACGGATTTGGTACTCATTAATTAATGTCTGTTCTTCAAAATAATTCTGAAGCACATTAATTGAGTTACAGAGTTAAGACTCTAACAGAGATTCTGTTCAGTGTCTTTCAGTTCCATTAGACTAGCGAAGGCTCGGATTTACTTTCCTTCTCTTTTCAGTAAATGGCAACTATAAGATAATTCTGTATTTTGAACAGTGGCTGTCGATATAAACTGGTATTATCCGAAATAAATTAAACTATGACTTTTTCCGCGGTGTTTTGGCGCTTAAAACTGTTTGTTTGGGAGTCCTAGTTTCTCGAACTACGTGACGCCATTGTCCCATGTCAATTCACCGTAATATGAAAGAAAAGCTTTTTATCGACAGTTTAAAACACTCGAAAGACAGCTTTCCGTAGATAATTCCATATGTGACATACTTGACTAATTTTGAAGGATCTATATTCCATTTAATTATTGTAAAATATGAAGTTTGATGCAATATTCCCAACACGTATCTAGTGTGCACCATAGTGACAGAGTTAAGACCACATTTGACAAGCACGGGAGCCGGAGGGAGTGTACGATTTTACACAAAGCTGGCATGAAAAATGACACTCATATTTTATTAGACTTTTAACGGAAAGGGAGTAAATTTGATGCTTAGTTCTGCAGTTTTAAAACTGGTATGATGGCAACCTTCATTTATTTTAGCAATCTGTCCGCATAAATTTATCTCATAATGTTTTCAAAACACCGACCAATAACGGAAAAATTTACCCGTCTTGGGGCGGCTCCCTTTCTTGAATTTAATTGCATGTTATTCAATGTCCTCAGATTCCGAGTGAATAAGTCAGGTAATAATTTTGCCCGGGAGAACCACCGCTATAAGAAAACCCTTGGAAAACTTGTTACCAGTATAAACATCGTAACTGGGTCCTAGAATACGCATCACTGCCTTCAATAACGTTCCGCCGTGCCAGGTGCCGCTAACAACCACTGAATACAAAATGAGAAAGCAAAAAGTAAATAACTCTCAACTTCAGGCAGCGATTTCTAAGAAGACTGCACCCTGCATGTTGATTAAAAATAAATAACCTCACTGTCACGTCAGACCGTTTGTAAAGGAATTGACTGACTGCTGACAATAAAGCATAATATATGCGCTTTTTTAATAACAATAGGGGAGACAGGGGTAATACCTAAATACCGGACAGTACCAACACAATCTTTTTTTTTTTCAGTTTAGTCTTGGAGTCAGTGGAAGTTAGTGCTGCAGTATAGCGGACGATGCCGTAGCAGGTTGAGCAGGCGACGAGTTCTTGTGGCGCTAAAAATTAAGTTTTATTGAATATTGAAGTTGTTATTTGTTTATGCTTAAATTCATGCAAGCGTTTCAATATTTTTAACTATAATGCAGGTAACCAAAATGTTTTCTATAGTGACTTGTACCATGAGTCTTATAACTTTTCGAACACTAGTGAACCCTTTAAATTCTTGTATCCTCCATGTTGTCTTGGTGGGGTGAATAAGATTAAAGCACTCATTATTCAATAACCATTCACATTAAGTCAAGAATGATGAGGAACTTCCTAAAGCAGCATAGCTGTATGAAGGTGCTTTATTCACAAATACCGGTTTGACGTCAGCGTAGATGCATCTTTAACTTTATAATGATTGTATTTCATAACGTAGACAGACAATTACGAAGTCCCAGCATTGAGGAAATTAACCGCGTTAAGGGTCAAACCACACTGGTGTGCTGTCATTGTAAAATTGAGTGTACCAGAAAGATGCTTGTCAGTATAGTGAATGAGTCATGCCGGAAAGCATGCCTTAGGATGTATACAGGATTAGAAAGGTCCTACATACCAGCTGCGAAGAACCAAATATAGTAAAACTTAGAATCCTTTGACATGTACGTGCTTCCACCGTATTGCTGACAAACCGATACAGAAGCAATTTCGGCGGGGTTTCGATACTTCCCAATGCAATGAACATCAGAAAAAATTTCGTAACACTTAAGTAAATCACGTATCCACCTTCAGATAGCGTGAATAAAAAAATTAAAATTTGGTAAGGGGAGGCTAAATGAGCTGAAAAAACGCTATAAAAGGCTTTATGTTTAGTGGAGGCAGGCAGATTACTGAAAAGCATTTCAAATAAGCCGACATACAAAGAATTACGCTTTCATAGGTTAGAATCAAACTGAAGACAAGAAACATTCCTTGGGGAGAAAATCTATTTTTCCTTCTAAACAACAACTGAAATTAGTGAACCACGTCAATACAGTGGAACCATTATTGTATGGTATTTACGTTCTTAAGTTGTGGCGATTTGCTTATAACTTTGCCGGAAAACTAGGGCTTAAGCACAACTTCAATAAAATTACCAAAGTAGCAGGCGAAGACTCAGTTTCTCTTTTTAAATACAGAAAGCCGGCCGGTGTGGCCGAGCGGGGCTCTTGCGACCGCAGCGGTTGTAGGTTCGAATCCTGCCTCGGGCATGGATGTGTGTGATGTCCTTGGGTTAGTTAGGTTTAAGTAGTTCTAAGTTGTAGGGGACTGATGACCTCAGATGTTACGTCCCATAGTGCTCAGAGCCATTTGAACCATTTTTTAAATACAGAAAACCTTAAACAAGATTAAGAAAATCTCCAGCAACAAATATCAACAAAGTTTTAGGTTTCTGTAAACCAGAAATTGATATTTTTTTCTTCTTGGACATTATTTTTGAAAATAATGCTGTGCAAGTATTTTCATTTATATCAAATTCCGATGCATATACAGATGCAGTCATTTGCGAGTAGAATTAGTTATCGGCGAGAACAGTGTAGCATTTCTCACCTGATGATGGCGGCCAGGTGGACCGCTGAAATATTGTATTCAGATGACATTTTGATCCGGGTGGAAGCCCGACAAGAATTTGATATACTAATACGCCAGGAACGTCTACATAGTCACATGTTCCTTACTTTCATAGAACAGGATTCTTATGCTGTCTGTATTTCATACTGCTGGCATTACCCTGTGAGTATGTCATTATTACCCAGGTAGTCAAGACAATATCGACAGGTAGCAGACTTAAGATAATGTTTATTACATTGGTATGCAAGTTCGTAGCGTTTTCCCGTAAACAACGGAAGCTTTAGCCATCAATAATATATTTTCCATCACTATTTGCAACAGTCTGCCAACGTTCGGTTAAATTTTCGATTCCGCAACTGTATACATCAGGTCATCCTGAGGCGAAGAACTCGTCTACTCGTCTAGCCTTGTTTGGAGCCGATTTTCATACGGAAAGGAATTTCCTCAGAAGCGCCGCGCAGGATAAGCTGTGCGGTCTAAGGCGCTGAAGTCATGGAGAGTGCGGCTGATCCCGGCGGAGGTTCGAGTCCTCCCTCGGGCATGGGTGTGTGTGTTTGTCCTTAGGATAATTTAGGTTAAGTAGTGTGTAAGCTTAGGGAATAATGACCTTAGCAGTTGTCCCATAGGATTTCACACACAGTTGTTCAGAAGCTGTATGATAAAGAGAGAAAAAGGTAAAAATCTGAGACTGCAAGTTAAAATGAGTAAAGTGGGTGTGGAGTGACTTCGCAACCCAACTCCTGTGTAGCGTTTTTTTTCAGTCTACCAGAGTGAGGGCGAGTGTTATTGTGGAGTTCACGCGGTCTTCCTAGTCGTTGTTCTTAGACTGTACGTCCAAGACGACTCACTTGCACGCAATAATTGTAAGCAGTAATAATTACACCTCGGGAAAGGAATACGTGAAGCACAATATCGTCGTTGTTCCACCAGGTGGATAACATTATCTTTTGTGGTTGCGCGCAGGTCATTGTACGGGGAGTTGCTGTTTCGTTTTGGCTCAACCATTCCTTTCTTTCCTTATGTTAGTTTAGAGGCCCCATTTCCCGTCACAAGTAACAATACAGGACAGGAATGGCCGGTGTTGTTAACGAGCCAATTGATGATAAGAAAACAGATATGCGCATATGGCCAACCACTTACTGTCGTGATTTTGGCATGCAGTAACCAAACATTCGATTTCTGAACCATCCTCATTGCATGCAAATGTCGCACGATGTTGGAATGATCACCTTTCATCACATTTGCCAGCTGTTGAGTATACTGATGGGGATCACTGTGGATTCTTGCGTTTAAACGATATTCATCAAACTCCGAACGTCTTCTTGAGCGTGCGTCACTAATGTCAGAGAGATCCTTCTTAAAACGAATAATGCCGTGATGCGTCCAATGGTGTGGTCCTCAAACACGGCGCAAATGTTTGAGGCTGCCTCCGCTGCTGTCATCGCTCTCTACACTCCATTTTCTAGCTTTCATAGCTCCACTCTCTATCTCCAATTGACGAAATGCCAATACGTCTCAACTCAAATAGCAGCAGTGAATTACAAATGAAAAATGACAGTCGATAAATAAAACCACAGGTACCGGAATATCAACATACAAAACAAAAAGGCTGCAAACTTATGAACTAATCTAATATATAGCTATAAAAGTACTCAAGATTTTTAATTTTTCCTGGTACGGCTGAGCATATAAGGCTTCTGGCTCGTACAAGGGACCATGAGTTTATCCATGGACGTGACACATTCCAAAACAAACCGGAAAATCTCTTAAAGTTTCTGTATTCATCCAGTCTCTTCTATAAGTGCCGTACGTCGCAGAATTAAACTTCCTGACAATCACACTTGAGATTCCTAGTGCGGCTACTGCATTTCTCGTAACTCGAAGCTGACTGGCGGTTCGGATGCTTTAGCATGAATTTTTTTCCAAAACTGACAAAAAACCGTTTGTCCCACTCTCGTCCTTCTTCCCTCACAAAGCAAATATTAAAATACTCTTTATCTTCTTTTATTTGAAATTATTATTTCATCAGTCTTCTAACTGGTTTGACACGTCTCGCCAGGAATTCCTCTCCTGTGCGAACGCTTTCATCTGATAGCAGCACTTGCAAACCACGTCCTCAATTACTACCTGAATGCTTTCCAATCCACGTGTACAGTTTTTAACCTTTATACTTCCCTCTGGTACGGTGGAAGTTATTCCCTCATGTCTTAATAGATGTTCTACCATACTGTCCCTTCTTCTTGTCAATGTTTCCCTCATATTGCTTTCCTCACCGATGGGGGGAACTTCCTCATTCCTTACCTTTTGGCTCCACCTATTTTTTTACATAGTCCTGTAGTACGACGTGTCATGACCTTGGGTTCTCTTCTGTTCCCATTTTCCTACTGTTCATGTTTCATTACAATACAGTGCTATGCTCCAAACGTACATTCTTATATATTTATTCCTCAAAGTAAGGCTTATGTTTGATACCAGCGAACTTCTCTTGGTCAGGACTGCCCTTTTTCCCAGAGCTAGTCTGCTTTTTATGTCCACACTGATCCGTCCGTCACGTGCTATTTTGCTGCCAATGTAGCACAATTCCTTAAATTCATCTGATTCGTAATCACCAAACTCCTTAACTTCAACTGATTTGTGGTCACCAATCATTATATGCCAAGCAGATCATCATCAAATAGACCCCTCAATTTTTTTTTGCATTCTTCTGTCTATTGTTCTCACCAGTATTTCGGATACATGAGAAGCTAAAGTGACTGTACAATAGTTCTGCACTTGTGAGTTCTTGGAGTCTTCTTCACTGTGGGGATGGCTGAATGGCTCTGAGCACTATGGGATTTAACATCTGAGGTCATCAGTCCTCTAGACTTAGAACTACTTAAACCTAACTAACCTAAGGACATCACACATACCCATGCCCAAGGCAGGATTCGAACCTGCGACCGTAGCAGCCGCGTGGTTCCGGACTGAAGCACCTAGAACCACTCGGCAACAGTGGCCGGCCACTGTGGGGATGACTTCACCCCTTTTTGCCTGATGGTATACCACCGGTCTCATACTTTCTACACACCAACGCGAATAGTCGTTTTCTTGCCACTTCCTCAATGATTCCAGAAATTCGGATGCAATGTTGCCTATTCATTCTGTGTTATTTGATTTTAACAGTTCCAAAGCTCTTTTAAATTCTGATTCTAGTACTGCATCTCCTATCTCTTCCCTATCACTTCCTTTTTCTTTTTCTGTTACGTCATCAGATGAGTCCTTCTCCTCATAAAAGCTTTTCATGTGTGTAGCACTTACGGGATATCGCCACGGACCGGATCTTGACATCTCGCACGTGTTGTTCTTCCCTCAAGGCGGCGACTGGTAAGTGAATTCCAACACGTCGTTTAGAGAGTCCCCAGAGCAATGTGAAAAAAAATTGCAAAGTATTTCTTGTTGCGGCAACATTGTAACACCGTGCAACGCAAAGAAGTCTTTACATTAATAAAGCCAACATCGAAGACTTGAAGGGTACGTCGGAAGACCTCTTTGGCAGGTGGTCCATATCACCTCTAATAACTCCCTGCACTCCGTATCCTAGAGATGTGCGGCATTCATACTCCACGTGCTTCTATCGCGCCACATACTCTGCCGTTAGAGAAAGGCAGTTTATTCGCATGCGTCAGCGTCAATTGCAACCATGAGACCGGAGGAAATGTAGGCTCGATCAAGGTGACTCACAGAATGGCTCGCAACGTAGATCCACGTCGATCGCCTTGCTAGATACATCGTGTGAGGGGTCGGGAGGGGGGGGGGGGCGAGAGAGAGATGTGAATTTTACTTAAATTCCATAAATGAAATGCGAGGAGTGCTGTTCAACATGTTTCAGCGAAACTGGCATTAAACTACATATGAAATAATTATTGAAATTTTATCAAATCCATTTAACAATAACTCAAAAATTATTCAAATAACGATAAACTAAAAAAATGAGGCCAGATACTGTAGAAAGTATCAAAAAAACTACAAATAGAATTGAATTGGCACAAAGAGCTCACAACAAGTGAATTATATAAGGTGGCTGCCCTGGTACTTAGTCTTTTAACATGAACATTGTATGACTTCATTCCAATTTAACATATAAATAAACTCCACGAGACGTTTTGACCTGGTGTAATAAATGAAGAAGGAATAAAAAAAAAAAATGCTGGATATTTGACTCTCTTATCGGGCATCTACATATACATCGACATACATACTCCGCAAACCACCATACGGTGCGTGGCGGAGGGTACCTCGTCCCACAACTAGCATCTCCTCTCACTGTTCCACTCCCAAACAGAACGAGGGAAAAATGACTGCCTCTATGCCTCTGTACGAGCCCTAATCTCTCTTACCTTATCTTTGTGATCTTCCCGCGAAATATAAGTTGGCGGCAGTAAAATAGTTCTGCAGTAAGCCTCAAATGCTGGTTCTCTAATTTCCTCAGTAGCGTTTCACGAAAAGAACGTCTCATTTCCTCTAGAGACTACCACCCGAGTTCCTGAAGCATTTCCGTAACACTTGCATGATGATCAAACGCACCAGTAACAAATCTAGCAGCCCGCTTTTGAATTGCTTCTGTGTCCTCCCTCAATCCGACCTCATAGGGATCCCAAACGCTCGAGCAGTACTCAAGAATAGGTCGTGTTAGTGTTTTATAAGCGGTCTCCTTTACAGATGAACCACATCTTCTATCCGCCTTCCCCACAACTGCCATTACATGCTTGTTCCACTTCATATCGCTCTGCAATGTTACGCCCAAATATTTAATCGACGTGACTGTGTTAAGCGCTACACTACTAATTGAGTATTCAAACATTACAGGATTCCTTTTTTCTATTCATCTGCATTAATTTACGTTTATCTATATTTAGAGTTAGCTGCCATTCTTTACACCAATCACAAATCCTGTCCAAGTCATCTTGTACCCTCCTACAGTCACTCAACGACGACACATTCCCGTACACCACAGCATCATCAGCAAACAGCTGCACATTGCTATCCAGCCTATCCAAAAGATCATTTGTGTATATAGAAAACAACAGCGGACCTACCACACTTCCCTGGGGCGCTCCAGATGATACCCTCACCTCCGATGAACAATCACCATCGAGGACAACGTACTGGGTTCTATTACTTAAGAAGTCTTCGAGCCACTCACGTATTTGGGAATCAATCACTTATGCTCGTACCTTAGTTAGGGGTCTGCAATGGGGCACCGAGTCAAACGCTTTCCGGAAGTCAAGGAATATGGCATCCGTCTGATATACTTCATCCGTGGTTCGCAAGATATCATGTGAAGAACGGGCTAGTTGCGTTTCGCAGGAGAGGTGCTTTCTAAAGCCGTGCTGATGCATGGACAGCAACTTCTCTGTCTCAAGGAATTTCATTATATTCGAACTGAGAATATGTTCGAGAATCCTGCAACAAACTGATGTTAAGGATATTGGTCTGTAATTTTGAGGACCCGTCCTTCTACCCTTGTTAGATACAGGCGTCACCTGTGCTTTTTTCCAGTCGCTCGGGACTTTAGGTTGGGCCTGAGATTCGCCATAAATGCAAGCCAAGTATGCCAGTGCAGTAGAGTACTCTCTGTAAAACCGAATTGGAATCCCATCAGGACCTGGCGATTTATTTATTTTCAACCCATTCAGCTGCTTCACAACCCCAGGGATGTCCTCCAACCGGGAATCTGTACGAGACACAAACGACGGTATGTTTGTACGATCCTCCTGCGTGAAAGATTTTTCAAATGCTAAATTTAAAATTTCAGCTTTCGTCTTGCTGTCTTCCGTTGCCAGGCCAGACTGATCAGTGAGTGACTAGATGGAAGCTTTCGACCCGCTTACCGATTTTACGTAAGACCAGAATTTCGTTGGGTTTTCAGCAAGATCTTTTGCTAAGGTATGACGGTGGTAGTGGTTGTATACTTCGCGCATCGCTCTTTTTACAGCAGCACGAATCTCTACTATCTTTTGCCTGTCCTCGTTCTTCCGATCTTTCTTGTACCGCGAGTGCAACTGTCTTTGCTTCCTGAGCATTCTCCGAATTACGCTGTTAAAACACGGTTGGTCTTTTCCGTCCGTAACTCACTTTTTCGGCACATACTTGTCCAATGCGTGATTTACAATGTGTTTAAAATTTGGCCTTAATTCTTCCACGTCCATCGTCCCGGAAGTAAATGAAGTCGTTTCATTTACTAAGTGGGATGCTAACAAGTGCTTATTTGCTCTTTCTGGTAAGAATACTCTCTTAGCCTTCTTCACAAACTTTTTAACTTTCGTAATCATAGTCGTAATGTCAACATCATGATCACTAATCCCTGTCTCAACACTGACACCGTCGATGAGGTCTGGTCTGTTCGTGGCTACCAGATCTAAAATATTTCCATTACGCATTGGCTGTCGATTTAGCTGCTCAAGACAGTTTTCGTATAATTTGTTCCAAATTAATTCACACGACGGCTTGTCTGTACCACCTGTAATGAATCTATAGTCATCCCAGTCTATACTAGATAGGTTGAAGTCGCCTCTGTCTAATGTAGCATGATCCGGGTACTCCCTTTGAATTATTGTAGAACTGTCACGGTGGAACCTGATGGCCGGTAATAACACCCAACAATTTATTTCTCCTAGCCATGTTAAACGTGTCCAGATAACTTCAAAATCACCTTCTGCTTCGACCTCAGTAGACACAATATTTTGGTCAACTGCAATGAAGACACCACCTCCTACGGTGTCTAATCTGTCTTTCCGATACACGTTCCAACCCTCACTAAATATTTCAGAACTTCCTTTCTCAGGGTTCAGCTAGGTTTCAATCCCGAGAATAATTTGCGCGCCACACGCTTCGTGGGGGTGGGGGGCAGTAAATTCAGGAACTTTATTCCGAACACTCTGAAAACGTACTGCTAATATCTTGATAGCTGAAGTGTCTTTACACTGATCGCGTCCTGATTTCCCTGCCTGCACGTAGACTGGTGAGTGTTCATCAGGACACCTCGCACTACTGCCTAGCCTAAAAAAAACCCATGTGCACGCCACGAGTACTCTGCTACCCAAGTAGCCGCTTCCTTTGTGTAGTGCACCCCTATAACCTTTCTAGGGGCAAAAGGGTGAATACTGTGCCTTGCGTCGTTATGAGCATCTAACATATTGCCAAGAAATGGAAGAAATCGAAAGAAGAATGCGCACCTAGGAAAGCGGGCGTTTTCTGTACTACCATGTTCATAGCGTGGTGGTTGAGTCGGCTGATTGCTTTCGGCTGCATCAAGACTCTGCCGGCGACGTAGTTGATAGCGTCTAACATGCCCTACGATGATAATAGTGACCGAAACCTTCTACTGGAAGTTATCATTACTGGCCGACGGTATGCGTCCATCTGCAAGTGCAAACCTACTTCAAACTGCATTAAACAAAGCTCAAAACTGTTCTAACAGTATTACCATCATCGGACATGTAGTAAATCAAAATGTGATCCTGAAGTAAGCTCTCGATAACGCGCACGGTGAGTGAAGCTCGCCTACTTGGATCTAACAAACGTTGCTCTCTACGCTGTTTACGACGGATGCAAAGTGTATTGTCTCATGACAAGCGATAAGAGAATCCTAGGAACTTATCGGAAGAGTCAACTCCTGTCTCCTCAGAAGCAATATTCGGAATGCCCCACAGTAGTGCACTCCTCGCACCTGGAGAGAGAGAAAGCCTCCCCCCTTCAGCGTCTTGTCTCCACCCTTCCGCAAATTACGTAGCTCGTACTATTTTTCAAAGCGAACATTAGATTCTTGCCAGTGAAGGGGCCACTTTCAAAATTTCCTCCCTCCTTGCTGTCGCATTCCGCTAGGAAAAGAGAGCGATTGTGTGACACAGAGTATACAAATAAACCAAGATTTCTCCCTTTGAGTATTTCCGCTACGTTCCCGGGTGTTTTGCTCGCGGGAAACTGCCAAAATTGCCCGGGCCTCTTCAGATTCTAGGACACCCAAGTCGTGCTGTTGCTATTCAACTCGCCGCTCTGTCTGCGTTACCTAGAATCGTAACAAATTTGTTTTTCGCTCTGAGTTTGCAGTTTTCTCTGCCTTGGGCACACGTGCGAGTGTCCACGTCTTCCCTTGGCAGCGTGTTGGTGTGTGCAGCGTCTTCGCCTGTCGCCAATCCTCTGTGGGCCTGCCCTCTGTGAAGCGTGCCGCCGCTCGCCCATGGGCGCACTACCTGTGTCCACCTGGTCGCCGGGCTTCCCAGCTAGGAACGCATCAGAAGAATTCCTTTCATGCACAAAGTGTACCAAGTTTGCAAAGAGAAGAATCATAGCCCTTTACCGATGCTTAATGACACAATAATTCACCTCCATCACACTTCATATATTTCAATAAACTAATGACTGATTTGAAAAGCAATTATCACTTCTACTTATAAATATGGAAAGCTTTGACGCTTTTCAACCTTGCACACGCTCCTACGCATCAGCGAGATTCAAGTCCTGAAGCAGTAATTATAGTTCCAGGTGTTGTGTATAATGGAGAAATTGATCCTTCTGATGTATCACATAGCTGAAGTCTCCATCAAGAATAAAATGGTCGTAGCGGCTCGCAAGCAAAGGCGGGAACTATTCTGAATAAAATCGGGACCGTTACGTTTGTATTCCGAGCCAGAGGAAACATAAACATTATGATTCTAACACCATGGAAGGTCACCGCGAAACTCCACTCCGAGCCGACGCCAGGTAAACCATATCTTCAACGACGATCTCCTCCATTACAAATATAGCTGTCCCAATATCGCACGTCATAGCATAGACATCGCATCCATGAAAATTAGGAAGCTCTTTGAAGCAAAGTTCTTGCAAGAGGGCAGTACGGACAACCGACGTTTGCAACCTTTAGCGGAGCATATGAAAATTGCCTGCGTACCAATCGTGTACCAGCTCAGTTATCCGTGCATGTTCAGTAGGCCGATCCAAACCTCCTCATACCACGCTGTCAACAGCCCCTGTTGCTCATACAGTACTTGATTTTTGTAACAGTAAGGGACAATGTTGTCATCGTCGTGTTTAGCACGTCGACACATCTAATGCTTCTCTGAAAGACACTGTATAATAGCATACAGACAGTGTAAACCACTGACATTGTAAACTAACATATAAGAGAGTATTTAATTGTATACTGGATTCTACTTTAAATAATAACGGTATTCCAGCTTTCCACATAGTAACTAGGTCTTCAGTATGGAAATTAACTGAAGTGGGTGATAAACTGCACCCTTTTCCAACACCTTAATGTATCGAAATATCATCCAAAATTTTCGAACTTAATATTGTAACTAATTTCGTATTTATGTATAGACTCTACATGGCGTTATTATGGTGGTTATTAGAAATTTAGTTTTGTCAGCTTAACAGCTTATTAGCTTTTCGACAGTGTTCCAGTACTTTTCAAAAACAGTAGCATCGGACTGCTACAACTGAACACAGCGGACGCAAAATGAGCCACGCTCAGAAGATGTCACTCGAATACCGGCTAAAATCAGCTACAGCCTCGAAAATGACCTCACTTTGCGGTGACGTCAGCCCACCAGTTCTTTCAGGTATTCCAAATCTGTCTGCAGCCAAACATTAATCAGCTGCTCCTATAGCGCCACCGGATTGCTGGTACAACGGTTACTAAATTTCACCCACAGTTCCAATTGTGCCATGCGTATTCTATAGGATATAAGATCGTTTGATTTAGCGGAACAGTTCAGTTGGTATAGGGTGACAGTATCTGGTAAACCAGAAACTTACGCATGTATTCACACGATGACAGCTATTGTCATAACGATGTTGAAGAAAGGGCGACATTTGTGCATCGATAACGTCGCCATGAACATCCGCGTTCATGTTCTGGGTAACATGAATGAGTGGGTCGAAGTCATAGTATAGAAAACACCTCGAAACATAACATTACCCCCGGTCTTACCTCGACTCCCTACACATTATAGATCAAACACGTCACAGGGCCGTCGGTAAACTCGACACCATGCACGCGACTCGTCTGGCTACTCTACAAACCCCAAATCAGTTTGTGTGTAGTTTCAGTGTTGTTTGGCCCATTGAATGGGAGCAGCTTTTTGTGCCGGTGTGAAAAACGCTTCTTTGAGTGGTAACCTACTCCATTTCACCACTGCATGCAGTTTCTTTCGTAATATAAGATCTAAAATACTGGAGATGGGCCTACGTTCAGTGACACCAGCGAATCCTGTTGGTTTTCGGACCAACTGTAAGTTACCAGTCGTGAAACTAGTTCCTTGTGCCTGTACAAGGAACACAACTCCTCGTAAGCACGATGGCCGATCGTGTAGATGCACCAAGATATCGTACAACTTCATTCTGGGTGTGGTCATAGACGTGTCCAAACATGCTAGTTTGTTTCTGCCAGTATGTCAGGTTTCCAAGTCGACCCATCTCACTGCACTGATGTTACGCAGCCGGCTGACACATTCAAACGTCTCTACTGTCATAACTTATTACTTCCGCTATGGAGAGCCAAATTCAGACCGGTCATAGTTCACCTTCTAGAGCTGTCCTGTCAGTTTTTCTAAGGAGATTCGTAATATTTTGTGCGTTGGTCTTATGCAAAGTTCCGTCGTACACTATAATAGCTTTAAAAACTATACCGTTTTCAGTTACCTTCTTTCCGACACATCCTAATGCGTTCCCGAGCTTTAAAACATAATGTCAGTTACTGATGTATCTATTACTGATAACTGGTGACCAGATACGTCATTACCACTTACAGACGCTTCTGTAATATAACTGTCTCCATCACCATTGGTAAATCCACTGGTTGCAATATACAGGGTGTTACAAAAAGGTACGGCCAAACTTTCAGGAAACATTGCTCACACACAAATAAAGAAAAGATGTTATGTGGACATGTGTCCGGAAACGCTTAATTTCCATGTTAGAGCTCATTTTAGTTTCGTCGGTCTGTACTGTACTTCCTCATTCCAACGTGATCAAATTGTAATTTTTCACAATCAACATGTGTGGGCTGACGAGCATCCGCACGCAATTGTGCAATCACAACACAGATTCTCTGTGAACGTTTTAGCAGGAATTGTTGGTGATGTCTTGATTGGGCCCCACCTATGCTCAATGGAGCACGTTATCATGATTTCATTCGGGATACTCTACCTGTGCTGCTAGAACATGTGCCTTTACAAGTACGACACATTATTTGGTTCATGCACGATGGAGCTCCTGCACATTTTAGTCGAAGTGTTCGTACGCTTCTCAGCAACAGATTCGGTGACCGATGGATTGGTAGAGACGGACCAATTCCATGGCCTCCAGGCTCTCCTGACCTCAACCCTGTTGACTTTCACTTATAGGGGCATTTGAAAGCTCTTGTGTACGCAACCCCGGTACGAAATGTAGAGACTCTTCGTGCTCGTATTGTGGACGGCTGTGATACAATACGTCATTCTCCAGGGTTGCATCAGCGCAGCAGGGATTCCATGCGACGGAGGGTGGATGCATGTATCAATGCTAACGGAGGATATTTTGAACATTTCCTGTAACAAAGTGTTTGAAGTCACGCTGGTACGTTCTGTTGCTGTGTGTTTCCATGGCATGATTAATGTGATTTGAAGAGAAGTAATAAAACGAGTTCTAACATGGAAAGTAAGCATCTCCGGACACATGTCCACATCACATATTTTCTTTCTTTGTGTGTGAGGAATGTTTCCTGAAAGTTTGGCCGTACCTTTTTGTTACACCCTGTAGATGTTTCCTACACGCGTCTGAATTACGTTTAGTCACACAATTTTATCACGTGCTTCTTGTCGACTATCTTACCTCCCGCCTGTTCTGCAGCAAACAGTCACAGGGTCCCCGTATCTCATGCTTTACTAGTATTCAGAAACTGGCTAAAATTATCGTCAGAAAGAAGTTTTCCGAACTATCTCCAAATTTTAAAATAATGCTGCAGAAAACTAATCTTCGCTTCAACTTTTCGTAGAACAATTGATGTTTATCTCTCTTTCCGTAAGAACTGAGTTGATAGAATTACACACTTCGCATTACCTGTCCCATGTTTGCTGCATTAGCAACTAACCAAGAGCATCTAGTGTTCACTGGCTGCTGAAACTGGGCCCATCGATTCAGTTTTAACTGTATATAGCAAAGAAAAAGAAAGTAGGGGTAATCGGTATGGTAAGTCGTACCGTTGCCTTGCCTTCTGTGACAAGGAATTCTCAGGGAAATTTTAATTCCATCTTTTCTTCAGTTTTTTGATTTTTACAAAATAACCCCACAAATAAATTTAAATAGGATAATGCAACCACCAAGTCATGCAGCATGGATAACATTTGCTATTTCTCAGTGAGTATTAATAACGAGACGATGCAGCCACCTATTAGCATCTGATGCTACAGTTACTGCCATTAGTCGAAAGGCAGCCGCATCCATCGCCAAAGCTATAGAATTCTTTCTCAATTTCATCATTTGATATAGCCAATAACTTCTTACACGTAGACTCAAAGTTTTAGTAAGTACGTATCGTTCATCTTTTGCCACTCTTCAGTCGACCTCAGAGAACACGGTGCTAAGCTCTTGAAATTTACCCAAGATATCTGGTACTTACGAGAAATTTATTTCTTTGTTTTGGTTCTACATTAACATGAATATGTATTCTTCGCTGTCACATACAGAACGAAAAGAGCAGAAAGTCATATGTCTTTCTCTCAGAGCAATTTAGGACAGCAGCATCACCAACATATACATATTACCCTTTCCAGCCTAAGGTACTGCCGCCATCATTATAAATTGTAAACAATGTATATCTTTCATTGATAACGGCATAACTGTGAATGTTTATTCAGCCGTCGAGGATTAATGGGAGCAGTGTAAACATTTGCACTAGGCACAATGGAGGGATCAGCGTCAAAACAACGATACGCAGTGGACTGTAAACAAGTGTTACAGCAAGGGAATGTGACACGTTAACTAAGAGGCATGCTGTTGTGTCGGAGTGGGCTTTACGCCGGTGTGGCGTTTCACACACCACGTTTCCGCGTCATCCTCATCGTCGTCGTCGGGGTCGTGGTCGTTAGCGTCGTCGCCACACAAACCAGACACTACCCTACATATGCGATCATTGCGGTCAGCTATACGAAAAAGTTACATTTGTGACATCTAAGGTGCCACGACATCAACCAGAAAAGTCTTCACTCTACCGTGGCACAAACAGCAAAACAAAAAAGTGAGAAAAGAGCAAGGAGAACTTTATTACCGCCAGACCTAAGAAAAATGGTCTAGTGAAGAATGTTGTGCCTTGGAACGCTTCACAGGCCTCCGCCTCTGGTAAGCCCTGCAACAGATGTTGAATATAGTTTATTGCTCCATATTTAATGGTAACATTCGCTCAGTGTGTCTGCTGCAGTCTCTTACCGAAATTTAAAGAAATGCTTTTCTTGATTTATAATGACAGAAGCGGAGAGTGAAAATTTGTAACAAGGCCGGCAATCCAAGCCAAAACATCTGCTTAGTAGGCGGGCGGGGTACCCACTAAGCCACCATGCCACAGCTGATCACACAACTGATCACATTATCCTTGAACGCCTCACTCCTCGGTCCCAATTCTCACTGCCGCCCCAGTCTACTTTGAATTCCTCCTTACACATGGATAGAATTTCCGAGGCTGTCCACGTCCAGAAACAGCACCCCAGCATTGAACGTAAATGCGGGATCCATCCTGAAACGCAGTGCAGGTACTTATACAAATGAAGTGACACAATTTTAGAGACTGTTTACATAAAATCATTTTCCAGATAGTGGAGAGCCTCATCAGTTCTGTTCATGCGTAAGGGGGAATTTAAAGTAGAGGGTGTCCACAATGAGACTCCAACATTTTAATATCCTATATCTTTCTCATTTCAGATTGTGGACTTGTGAAATCTCAAGGGGCAGACAGAGCGACTCAACAAGTTTGTGGTGTGCAAATTTGATACTCCAAGTGGCCGTAGTGGAGCTGCAATCAATTGTTTTATCAAAATAGACGATATGAAGGAGCGTGCACAAGTGGTCTGGTGGTTTGCAGAGACAATATAGGTGACCCAAGTGCCAAGAAACTTTCGTCGAGTTTACAACAAAGTGCCTCCGTCGTTCAAGACTATAAACAAGTGTTGTGACCAGTTTTTGGCTACTGGGAGTGTTGCGAAAGGGCTTGGTGATGGTAAGCCTGGGATCAGCGGACATTATGTGGAACAAGTACGGCGGTCATTCGAACAGAGTCCACAGAAGTCAGTGCGACAGGCAGCAAGTGAACTTCGCATGAAACGTTCAACAGTGCACAAGGTGCTTCATCAGCGATTACGTTTGTAGGCATATAAAGTGCAGGTTGTGCAATAAATGAAGCCTGACGATCGACCAAAACGAGAAGAATTTGCATATGTGAGATCGCATTGCCGCGGACGAGACATTTTTATCACGTGTGATGTTTACTGACGAGGCAAACTTTCACTTGTCAGGGACTGTGAATCGTCACATTGTGCTCAGCTAACCTCCTGAACCCACCGATTCCATATTCTGCTAACAATAATTGAATCTCGACCAACGCGAGCAGCAATGTAGCGACAGGATAAACCGTAATCGTGATAGGCTACAATCCGACCTTTATCAAAGACAGGAACGTAATGGTACGCATTTGTACTGCTTACACGAGGCATCACAACAACGTTTCACCAGGCAACGCCGGTCAACTGCTGTTTGTGTATGAGAAACCCGTTGGAAACTTTCGTCATATCAGCACGTTGAGGGGGCGCCACCGGCGCCAACCTTGTGTGAACGCTCTGAAAAGCTAATCATTTGCATACCACAGCATCTTCTTCCTGTCGGTTAAATTTCGCGTCTGTAGCACGTCATCTTCGTGGTGTAGGAATTTTTTAGGCCAGTAGTGTATTTTCTGTCTGCGTATAGAGTGAAACGCCCCCTTTGTAAAACTATACATAACTGTGCTTAAACTGACACACAATATTTTTAGAGCAACGCAATCTGACTTTCAGTAATCCCTACAAAAGAATGGCCTTGACTAACATTAAACTATACCTTTCACTAGTCATTTACCTCACAAAAACCATCGTTACTCAAGCTACTGCAATACAGCGAGCGCCACTACTGCCAGCTAATTAAAAGATTCAAACTACTGAAGGCACTAACTACTGATAGGCATAGTCAGCAAATGAAAGATTTTGATAGAGAACAAACAATGTATTTATCTTAATAGTCATAATATATATAGCAGTTCATGACATCCATTCTTACAAATTTCAAAACTCCGCCATCTCTCTCCCCACATCCACCACTGCTGGCGGCTCACCTAGAACTGCGCAACACTATGCGCTGTTAACATCCAGCTGCCTAACACTACAATGGCGGACAACACTGCAAACTAGCCACCGACTGCACACAGCACAGCCAGTGATTTTCAGAGCGCTACGTGGCGTTACCAATATAAAAAACCTAAACGGCCTACTTACATAGCCCCCATGCTCCCCACAAAAATTTTACATATTGTTTTGGGCAGTGGCCAATAATTATTTGATAAAATTTTTCAGAATTACAATAACAAAGATATCAAATGCACACACTTATTGATACAATGTTGCACAAAAGCTAAAATTTTCTCACAGTCCATAAAGACAGTCCTGATCATCCATCACAGTAAAAGTGCCGTTTGTTTTGTCAAAGTCGGAGCAGTAAAAGAAAATGCACATGGAAGTAGTGGATTTCCATACTGTCTTGAAGAAGTAGTGTTGTCCTTCCAATGGACAGACAGTGCTGACCCTTGACATGCAGACAGGTAATGGGCCACAACAGAGCAAACCCACAGCAGAGTCAGACGAAGTTTTGAAGAATATTGGTAGGTAGGTCATCACAGAACAGACACACTGTAGTCCCAGTAGAGATTACGGTATTGGTGGGCTACCAGAGATGCAGACCCACTGCAGTCCTTGTAGAAATAATGGTATTGGTGAGTCATCAAAGGTGTAGACCCACTGTAGTCCTTGTAGAGATGGCCAGCAGCCATCTGTTGCGACTGTGCAGGTGCACAATCACCATCGAAGAGTCTTGCAGAGAATATAGCAAGTCCAATAACCACCATTTGTGCACTCACAAAGAATTTGTTTGAAATGTCCGTAAAACCAGTAATGCTGTTATCCCGTCCCTTGCTGAATTATCAACACACATCCAAACACTAACAGTTCTCTGTTTTTCACATATTGTGCATGTACTATGACCAACAGAAATGTGTGCAGTGAAATGAATGCTTACAATTTACTTAATTTGGTGAACTGGTCTCAATTACAATATTATAACATGAGAATACAATAACAAAGGTACAAAATACATCATTAAAAACAATAATACACATAACATTTGTAGTAAAACAGGCTTTACAAAAGAATAGAAATAAACATGCACATCAGTGCTACAAAAATTATGACGTAAGTACATACATAAAGATCAGAATAACTTTTGAACCATCAACTTCACATATGAGCAACAAAACAGAACAGATAAATAATGTCTAAACGTCTTTACAAAGTAAACAACATATTATCAGAAAAATTCTACAACGTAACTCTCATCAGATAAACACATAAAGACAGGGAGAAGACAAATACCCAAGGATACATAAAAACATAGTGGGATAACACAAGAGGAAAGGGCAGGGTTTGTTTTCACAATAACATTTGGTACTGCAGTCCAACCCAAAACTTCATTCCATAGATCTTTCGTCTTATTTCAACATTTGTTTCCACCCCAAAAAAATCATATCCAAGCATGCTTTCTGTATTTAGATGTTCACATATTTCTAACCTCATTATTTATTTTCCAGTATCTTACCCCATCATTTATTTGCAAGAAAATCCTACCTATACCTGCTTTCTGTACATTTTTCGTATAACTTCTCAATGCATTTCTTCCAATTCATCACAACTGGTTCTCTAATATAGTCTACCCCCTCTTAAGCTAACTTAAATCTACTGCGCTCAGATGCTAAACTATGGGACGAGGCAATGGAGCAGCACAAAGCAATTAATATAATAGCAATGAAAAAAACGGAAATTGTCAAAGCAAGCTACAGTAAATCTAAATTACCAAGCAATGCAACATTACAACTAATATGGGCCAATGTGCAGCAACAAGAAAAATAAATTAGTAGTAAAACTAGCTTAACAGAGTAATACAAAGTCAAATCAGTAACACTATGCGTGGCAAACAGCAGCAGAAAATGCAATAACTTATATCTAAACATGACAAAGCTCAAGCAGAAAAAATATTACACTGAAGACAACAATGCAGAAAAGGGAAATGTCTATTCACATATTAATATCTATGTCATTAAAGTGGTGCACCACAAAACTAATTCTACAAAAGATATTACCAAGTAGTTGAAAAGAAAATTAAGTGTGCAGTAACTGTTATTAACCCCTTCGTATTGTTCTTTCCTTTCCAACTGCTCCTTTCTCGAAGAACGTGGATCATAAAATGATTATTTAATAGATCTGTTGACAGAAAGTGTTCACATTAGCAAATGCATTTAATTTTATTTTATAAAACCAATGCTGCAACACAGCTGGAAGCCAGATATCAAATGAAATAAGCAATTATGAAAGGCAGAGCATAAAAATATCATTCAATAGTCATGTGACATTTCATAAGTACAAATTCTCTCAACTCTCATAGAAAGACGCTTGTCATTATCAGGTGTGCAGATGTAAGTAAGTATCTTTCCAAGTAATAAGAGTGTCGTCTTTGCGATGCTTTCTACAAAGGAATGTCAATAGAGAAGATAACGGCCTCTTTTTTTTCACCTAATGGCTTTCTTTTGTCAAGTGGCTGTCGGGCAGCTGGGTGCCCACGACGCATTACGTGCAGGTGGCCACTTAACTGTCATACCGAAATATTTACGACACTAGTTTCCGCTACAGTGGCAGTCTCACATAAAAAATTTCACAGGTCAAGAATTTGCGTTATTCATCTGTAGAAACAAAATCCTATAAATATAACAGTGTCCAAAAAATTTTCCTCGGCATTGTAATACACTCCTGGAAATTGAAATAAGAACAACGTGAATTCATTGTCCCAGGAAGGGGAAACTTTATTGACACATTCCTGGGGTCAGATACATCACATGATCACACTGACACAACCACAGGCACATAGACACAGGCAACAGAGCATGCACAATGTCGGCACTAGTACAGTGTATATCCACCTTTCGCAGCAATGCAGGCTGCTATTCTCCCATGGAGACGATCGTAGAGATGCTGGATGTAGTACTGTGGAACGGCTTGCCATGCCATTTCCACCTGGCGCCTCAGTTGGACCAGCGTTCGTGCTGGACGTGCAGACCGCGTGAGACGACGCTTCATCCAGTCCCAAACATGCTCAATGGGGGACACATCCGGAGATCTTGCTGGCCAGAGTAGTTGACTTACACCTTCTAGAGCACGTTGGGTGGCACGGGATACATGCGGACGTGCATTGTCCCGTTGGAACAGCAAGTTCCCTTGCCGGTCTAGGAATGGTAGAACGATGGGTTCGATGACGGTTTGGATGTACCGTGCACTATTCAGTGTCCCCTCGACGATCACCAGAGGTCTACAGCCAGTGTAGGAGATCGCTCCCCACACCATGATGCCGGGTGTTGGCCCTGTGTGCCTCGGTCGTATGCAGTCCTGATTGTGGCGCTCACCTGCACGGCGCCAAACACGGATACGACCATCATTGGCACCAAGGCAGAAGCGACTCTCATCGCTGAAGACGACACGTCTCCATTCGTCCCTCCACTCACACCTGTCGCGACACCACTGGAGGCAGGCTGCACGATGTTGGGGCGTGAGCGGAAGACGGCCTAATGGTGTGCGGGGCCGTAGCCCAGCTTCATGGAGACGGTTGCGAATGGTCCTCGCCGATACCCCAGGAGCAACAGTGTCCCTAATTTGCTGGGAAGTGGCGGTGCGGTCCCCTACGGCACTGTGTAGGATCCTACGGTCTTGGCGTGCATCCGTGCGTCGCTGCGGTCCGGTCCCAGGTCGACGGGCACGTGCACCTTCCGCCGACCACTGGCGACAACATCGATGCACTGTGGACACCTCACGCCCCACGTGTTGAGCAATTCGGCGGTACGTCCACCCGGCCTCCCGCATGCCCACTATACGCCCTCGCTCAAAGTCCGTCAACTGCACATACGGTTCACGTCCACGCTGTTGCAGCATGCTACCAGTGTTAAAGACTGCGATGGAGCTCCTTATGCCACGGCAAACTGGCTGACACTGACGGCGGCGGTGCACAAATGCTGCGCAGCTAGCGCCATTCGACGGCCAACACCGCGGTTCCTGGTGTGTCCGCTGTGCCGTGCGTGTGATCATTGCTTGTACAGCCCTCTCGCAGTGTCCGGAGCAAGTATGGTGGGTCTGACACACCGGTGTCAATGTGTTCTTTTTTCCATTTCCAGGAGTGTACATTCACGCATTTACATACATTTCATAACTCTTAAAGTACGAATCTTGGTTTCCAACAACCTTTTTCACAAACCAGAGTCCCTAACCACTACTCATTATTCCTTACCTTATTCGTCGACACTTCTTCAATATTTCATCATAACAGATATGTAGCATAATCAAATAACTCATATAGCATCAGCTTATTGATCATAAACATACCGCAACAGCATAATACACATAGTCATCGTAATAATAACATCATAACACCTGAGTCAACTCTCAAAACCGTCGTAGCTTCCTTCAATAATATCAAAGCCTAAAAAAAAAATTCTCTGCTCATGTCAAAAGTGTAGTCTCCCTCAAACGTACTTAAAAAATCATGATCCCATACCAAATACATCATTCAAAGCTCTCATAGTATGGTACCGATGTGTAAAGTTGTATAAGCAAATACCATATTAGCTAGGGCTCCTTGTGATTGCCATACACATGGTACACAAAGTAAGCGTGTACCCCCCTGAGGATTAATGTAATTATACCCTCAGGTGTTACAGATTACAGCAATGGAATGAAATGTATCACTGAAAACCTTTGTATCATTGTACATCAAAAATCTTTGAACATAATGTTTTTAAGTACAAAACCGATCACTCAAATACGTGTACTGTAGCGCTGAAATGTGCGTCTTGTTGTAAGAAAATTTTTGTCATTACTTAAGGTTAAAAAATGTGCCAAGTGTTGTATTTATCGTCGTCCTTAAGCACAGTTCTGTAGAAGTCAATGTACTTACCTTGTAATAAACAAAGTGAATTGCTATGCGTATAGATATCGTAGTCGTTACGCTTACTGCCATGATGAAGTAAGTACTGTACTTTAACGTGATGTTGTGCTACAGAAAAGGCTGCCTCATTGTAGCTACTAAAACATCTTTTCCTTTCCAGAAGAATTAAGAAAAACTGTGCAGATATGAAACAAATACACCGCGAAAGCAACATTGTAAATTGTCACTCATTAGTAGGCTCGCGATAAAATCGTGTAGCTGTCACATAAACTAACCACTGTGTCATCTGGTATCCCTCAGAAAGTACTTTAACTCCAGAATGTATTTTCAAGTAAACCAAACTGTTGCATTAAAATCTCTTTAGCAGTACCAGTATATGTTCTAAGTATGCAAGTGTTATAGTCGTTACGTAATCGTGCAACTAACAGGCAAGAATGTACACTCACAATAACACTGTGACGTCTGTTCACTATAACAATGCATTGGTAATTTCTGTTTAAATACGTTCTCTTGGTTCTTGACTGCATATTTAACTTCAAACATTGTTGCATGTTAACAGTTTCTTAAGTCTGACAAAGCATACTAGAAATGTGAAGTGAAAAGTTTTATGGCAAAGACAAAGTTAAAAAGCAGATTATCTGTCAAGAAACGGTTTTACATGTGAAATGTAGTACAATCCTTTAATCTTCCTAGAGCTCAGAGTTAATTTGAACGCAATTATGATGCTGTATACGTCGGTAAAGAATACTGGAATTTTTCTCAAGGTTAGCGTCTATGTTATTTTTCTCTGAGCCAGCCGGCGGCTGCATGCGGTGCGGGTCATTGTCTGTCTCTTTGCTGGCGCGCGCCGTTATTGGGATTAGGAGACCTAACTTCTACAAATTCACTTTGTCGAGAGGGCCCTGCTCTGTTTGAATCCCGCCAGTTCTGATGCAATTCAGGTCTGTCGTTACGATCATATCGTCTGTCGTCATGTCGGTAGATTCCATAGTTTCTTTCTTGTCGGTCACATGGTGGAGAATTTCTCCCTGAATCGTAACTGCGCGCTGGACCGTTGCGTCTGAAGTTATTCTGTCTCCCTTGATAATAATTATTTTGGTTTCCATATTGTCTGTTTCCCCCCCATGAACCATGGACCTTGCCGTTGGTGGGGAGGCTTGCGTGCCTCAGCGATACAGATGGCCGTACCGTAGGTGCAACCACAACGGAGGGGTATCTGTTGAGAGGCCAGACAAACGTGTGGTTCCTGAAGAGGGGCAGCAGCCTTTTCAGTAGTTGCAGGGGCAACAGTCTGGATGATTGACTGATCTGGCCTTGCAACATTAACCAAAACGGCCTTGCTGTGCTGGTACTGCGAACGGCTGAAAACAAGGGGAAACTACAGCCGTAATTTTTCCCGAGGACATGCAGCTTTACTGTATGATTAAATGATGATGGCATCCTCTTGGGTAAAATATTCCGGAGGTAAAATAGTCCCTCATTCGGATCTCCGGGCGGGGACTACTCAGGAGGATGTCGTTATCAGGAGAAAGAAAACTGGCGTTCTACGGATCGGAGCGTGGAATGTCAGATCCCTTAATCGGGCAGGTAGGTTAGAAAATTTAAAAAGGGAAATGGATAGGTTAAAGTTAGATATAGTGGGAATTAGTGAAGTTCGGTGGCAGGAGGAACAAGACTTCTGGTCAGGTGACTACAGGGTTATAAACACAAAATCAAATAGGGGTAACGCAGGAGTAGGTTTAATAATGAATAGGAAAATAGGAGTGCGGGTAAGCTACTACAAACAGCATAGTGAACGCATTATTGTGGCCAAGATAGATACGAAGCCCACACCTACTACAGTAGTACAAGTTTATATGCCAACTAGCTCTGCAGATGATGAAGAAATTGAAGAAATGTACGATGAAATTATTCAGATAGTGAAGGGAGGCGAAAATTTAATAGTAATGGGTGACTGGAATTCGAGTGTAGGAAAAGGGAGAGAAGGAAACATAATAGGTGAATATGGATTGGGGCTAAGAAATGAAAGAGGAAGCCGCCTAGTAGAATTTTGCACAGAGCACAACTTAATCATAGCTAACACTTGGTTTAAGAATCATGAAAGAAGGTTGTATACGTGGAAGAACCCTGGAGATACTAAAAGGTATCAGATAGATTATATAATGGTAAGACAGAGATTAAGAAATCAGGTTTTAAGTTGTAAGACATTTCCAGGGGCAGATGTGGACTCTGACCATAATCTATTGGTTATGACCTGTAGATTAAAACTGAAGAAACTGCAAAAATGTGGGAAATTAAGGAGATGGGACCTGGATAAACTGAAAGAACCAGAGGTTGTACAGAGTTTCAGGGAGAGCATAAGGGAACAATTGACAGGAATAGGGGAAAGAAATACAGTAGAAGAAGAATGGGTAGCTCTGAGGGATGTAGTAGTGAAGGCAGCAGAGGATAAAGTAGGTACAAAGACGAAGGCTGCTAGAAATCCTTGGGTAATAGAAGAAATACTGAATTTAATTGATGAAAGGAGAAAATATAAAAATGCAGTAAATGAAGCAGGCAAAAAGGAATACAAACGTCTCAAAAATGAGATCGACAGGAAGTGCAAAATGGCTAAACAGGGATGGCTAGAGGACAAATGTAAGGATGTAGAAGCTTATCTCACTAGGGGTAAGATAGATACTGCCTACAGGAAAATTAAAGAGACCTTTGGAGAAAGGAGAACCACGTGTATGAATATCAAGAGCTCAGATGGCAGCCCAGTTCTAAGCAAAGAAGGGAAGGCAGAAAGGTGGAAGGAGTATATAGAAGGTTTATACAAGGGCGATGTACTTGAGGACAATATTATGGAAATGGAAGAGGATGTAGATGAAGACGAAATGGGAGATATGATACTGCGTGAAGAGTTTGACAGAGCACTGAAAGACCTGAGTCGAAACAAGGCCCCCGGAGTAGACAACATTCCATTAGAACTACTGACGGCCTTGGGACAACCAGTCCTGACAAAACTCTACCAGCTGGTGAGCAAGATGTATGGGACAGGCGAAATACCCTCAGACTTCAAGAAGAATATAATAATTGCAATCCCAAAGAAAGCAGGTGCTGACAGATGTGAAAATTACCGAACTATCAGTTTAATAAGCCACAGCTGCAAAATACTAACGCGAATTCTTTACAGACGAATGGAAAAACTGGTAGATGCAGACCTCGGGGAGGATCAGTTTGGATTCCGTCGAAATGTTGGAACACGTGAGGCAATACTGACCTTACGACTTATCTTAGAAGAAAGATTAAGAAAAGGCAAACCTACGTTTCTAGCATTTGTAGACTTAGAGAAAGCTTTTGACAATGTTGACTGGAATACTCTTTTTCAAATTCTAAAGGTGGCAGGGGTAAAATACAGGGAGCAAAAGGCTATTTATAATTTGTACAGAAACCAGATGGCAGTCATAAGAGTCGAGGGACATGAAAGGGAAGCAGTGGTTGGGAAAGGAGTGAGACAGGGTTGTAGCCTCTCTCCAATGTTATTCAATCTGTATATTGAGCAAGCAGTAAAGGAAACAAAAGAAAAATTTGGAGTAGGTATTAAAATTCATGGAGACGAAGTAAAAACTTTGAGGTTCGCCGATGACATTGTAATTCTGTCAGAGACGGCAAAGGACTTGGAAGAGCAGTTGAACGGAATGGACAGTGTCTTGAAAGGAGGATATAAGATGAACATTAACAAAAGCAAAACGAGGATAATGGAATGTAGTCAAATTAAATCGGGTGATGCTGAGGGATTTAGACTAGGAAATGAGACACTTAAAGTAGTAAAGGAGTTTTGCTATTTAGGAAGTAAAATAACTGATGATGGTCGAAGTAGAGAGGATATAAAATGTAGACTGGCAATGGCAAGGAAAGCGTTTCTGAAGAAGAGAAATTTGTTAACATCGAATATAGATTTATGTATCAGGAAGTCGTTTCTGAAAGTATTTGTTTGGAGTGTAGCCATGTATGGAAGTGAAACATGGACGATAACTAGTTTGGACAAGAAGAGAATAGAAGCTTTCGAAATGTGGTGCTACAGAAGAATACTTAAGATAAGGTGGATAGAGCACGTAACTAATGAGGAGGTATTGAATGGGATTGGGGAGAAGAGAAGTTTGTGGCACAACTTGACTAGAAGAAGGGATCGGTTGGTAGGACATGTTTTGAGGCATCAAGGGATCACAAATTTAGCATTGGAGGGCAGCGTGGAGGGTAAAAATCGTAGAGGGAGACCGAGAGATGAGTACAGTAAGCAGATTCAGAAGGATGTAGGTTGCAGTAGGTACTGGGAGATGAAGCAGCTTGCACAGGATAGAGTAGCATGGAGAGCTGCATCAAACCAGTCTCAGGACTGAAGACAACAACAACAACATTGTCTGTTTCTCTGATTGTCTCTGCGATAGTCATTACCGCGGAGAGGCGACCTTTCCCTGTAATTATTACTACTCTGCCAATTGTTGTCATACATGTGGTGTCTGTTTTGGTCACGATTTGCGTTGTGAGAATCGCCTTGTCGTGTATTATTTCTGTCATCGCGGAATTGTGACCTGTAATTGTTGTGCTACTGATTCCGCGTTCCGCGATTGTCAGTATCAATTTCCAATTCTTGTAACAATTCCTGAAAAGCTTCAATGTCGTCTTTGCATCGTCCTGTTAAAATAATCTGTCGTAAATGTTCAGGTAATTTGATTAAGCAAATGCGGATGAGTTCTAATGGGCTGTGTAGGTTTGAAAGATACTGATTCTTATGTAACATGTCTTCGAAATATTTGACAAGACTGGAAAATTCTGATTGTTCGAAATGTTTCATCATTATGATGCTATGTTTTACTCGGTCTTGTGTGGCTTGAAACCAATATGCTGACAGGAAGGCATGATAAAATTCTCCTTCAATGTGACAATCGTGAATGACCGATCGCATTCTTACAGCTGGTTCATTCTCCAAGTAGCCACGCATAAATTCTAATCTGTACTCTAATGACCAGTTGGGAGGAAACCAATGAGAGAATTGATGGATCCACGCTTGTGGATGAATGTCGTTGCTAGAATTATTAACTTTTTGAGTTTTAGTGTAGTAATGAACAGCTTATAGTCAAAATCATCTTGTCGGCGAGTCGCATGTCGATCATTGTTACGTCGTTTCAGCGGTTCCATCTCAAAATTCGGTACACCTTGCCAATTTCTTTCATAATCACCGAAGAGCTCTGTGTTATTATTTTGTGGCAGTTCCGTATTCCTATGTCCCTCTTCCCGTATTGGAGTGCGAGTGTCCTCTGAAATACGTAATTCATCTATTACCTGTGTCAGGTGATCTTGTACTTGCCGGATTTCTCTTTGGTGTTGCGTATTAATTTGATTCTGATTTTGTTTGAATTTCCTAATTTGTTCGCTCTCCACATCCACCACTGCTGGCGGCTCACCTCCAACCGCGCAACGCTACGCGCTGTTAACATCCAGCTGCCCAACACTACAATGGCGGACAACAATGCAAACTAGCCACAGACTGCACACAGCACAGCCAGTAATTTTCAGAGCGTTACGTGAAGTTACCAATATAAAAAACCTAAACGCACTACTTACAAGAGTGAAAGTGTGCGAAAGTTTTCAAACATTTTCCTAATTGTGTAACTCAAGAGGGACTCGGATACCAGTAGTCGGCTGTGGGAAACCGCCTAAAAAACACAACCAGAATGGCCAGCATACCGACCTTCGGCGTTGTAAATCCGTAGTGCGCATACGTTCCGGGATGTAAAATGGTTCAAATGGCTCTAAGCACTATGGGACTTAACATCTGACGTTATCAGTCATACCCGAGGCTGGATTCGAACGTGCGACCGTAGCAGCAGCGCGGTTCCAGACTGAAGCCCTTCGAACCGCTCGTTCACAGCGGCCGGCATTCCGGGACAGGTACACTTCCCCCTCCTGGAAGGGCAGCTTTAAAACGCGTATCTCATCGGGTGGGTGACGGCCAAACTTCATCAGGCTTTGTAAATATTTATGTTTTAGCGCGAAAATTGGACCGAGATGTAGATTAACGGACGTAATTTAGCACAACGAAAAAGCCAGTCCAAACCTGGAAATTTCGCGGTAACTGTCCTTTTCCTCTTTTATGACAATGATAGAATGACTTGAAAATGGGTGCTGCCCCAAAACTATTCATCGAGTGAGTAAGAAAAGTGAAATTTGCATGTTTAGACTGGTTTTTTAGTTGTGTTGATTAACAGAACCTGCTAACGTACGGCTGTTGCAGCATGCTGGAAGTTCGTAAAGAACGGAATTATTCGAGTTAAGTTCCAGCGAATGGAATATAACTACAATGCCACTGCTCACTAGACAAATAAGGACTTGTGTGTGTTTACTCGTGTGTGTGTGTGTGTGTGTGTGTGTGTGTGTGTGTGTGTGTGTGTGTGTCGTGTCTGTTCGTATTGACATGCTGAGGGCGACCAATTATATCTTAAAATCACAGAACCACGCCAGGCTCAAACTGTTTCGGAAAGCAGCGAAATACCGTGAGTTATAAGAATAATGGGCAAGGGGCATTAGGTTAGTTGTGTGTGAATAAACTGAGAATTTTGGTCCGACGGGACTCGTGCTAGGATAGTCTTATGGTGCGATGAGCACTGTATCCGGATTGCACAGTTGTGAGCGCATTTGCCTAGTAAGCAGGAGGTCCCAGATCGAATCCCAGTTCGGCACAGCTTTTCAACTTTCGCCATTGACTTAAATGAATGCCCACGTGTAGCCAATTGTTGTAATACCTTTGTGACTTATTATGGTAATAGGCTGCGTTACAAAAGAACGTTTCTCATCACACTTTGAGTTCAATGTGCTACTGACCACAGTGTAATGGTATGCATCACATCTGAAAGCTTCGATCATTCCCTTGAAATTTTCATTCGCTCCCATCAGAGCGTTTGTATTTGATAATCCAACATTGTAATTGCGCTTTATGTACCAATAACCACACCCAGGGAATATAGTTTTGATTATTTTCAGGCCACTAATTTGACTGAGAATTACACAATAAATGAAGCGTAAGATATAGTTTTTATTTTGACCATCAGCTGAATCGGAAAATAGGTAGAACCCTTCACTGACCTCATATAAGCCGTGAGTGATGAAGCGAAAAAGGATTAACGTCACTTCAGTAGCGTCCACTTTCATAGCGCATCAAGATGAATGTGGAAAAAAAAGATTCGCTTGTTGCAGGAACACAGATATTTAACGAAGACATTAAATGTGGCTTCTTAAAGTAAACGTCATTAGTGGTTATATTTGGCAGAGATATATTTCTTACTAAATCTATGCAGATAGAAAACGTCTTTTTGTATTTCATTTCCCCTGTTTACTGATAAGAGAGAGTGCTTCAGAACTCTGCTTGTCGTGCCCTCTCGTGATCGAATGAATCACCACTGATTTGCCTGTTTCTTGTCTCTGAAAAACCTACTTAAATGTTTCTTTCCCCTTTGCAGAAACATTTTGAGCGCAAATGCCTCTGGATTGCCTTTGGTTTTTCTGGTTTTATCTTCTCAACAGTTGCGTATGGTGAGCCTAAATGGGGGCTGCAGCCATAATTCAACTTGGAAAAAGAAATTAGTTATCTGGTTCTTTCCCCTGACCATATATTCTATTCAAATTTAATTGTGTCGCAGTCCAGGAAAACTTGTCAGTACTATATTTAATAGGCAATGTGTTGTTGCATTACTACTCTATTACGCGTCACTGATCAGTAAGTGAAATCAAGTAGAGAAGAAGCATTATTAAAAGCCAGTTTACATTAGAAACATTTTGAAATAGAACCTTTTCACAATGACTATATTTTCATTTGAAGATAGAGACGATTGTTAAAGATATTAAACAAACGCAGTTCATTTGGCAGTTTCAGGTGTACCATTGTAGAAAGTCCTGTCTTTCAAAGGCAGAAAATGCTGCGCAATTGACGATGTGTGGCTAAACCGTCCATACGTTATGTATGTATTAAAAATACTCAGAATTTTATTCATCACAAACTCTGTAACTGAAGAATTAACAATTGCCTTTAAATAGCTTTAATCTATTGTACAGCACTTGAGTGTGTGGAACTCATAACGTTTGCTAACGCTTCACGAAGCACAACATATTGTCCCGCAACAACAAAACATATAAATAATCAGACACTGTTAATGCTCATCTCTAGTGCGTGTTATTTCATGTGATTCTAAAATCGGTCTGTTGACTAAAACACTGGCCAAGAACCATTATGTGTTCCTCGGTACATTTTCTTGTAGGTATAACAGTATCCCCTACTGCAACGGTGAAAATGGACTGATATTAGTAGGTACTTGTTGTCTCCCAGAATCGTAGGGTGCCTTCAGTGTTTCTAACTGGGAGTATATAATTCCTTAACAATACATCGTACTATACCTTGCTTAAGAAATTATATGTGGTAAGTGGGTGATGTGAAACGGATTGTATGCACGAAAGATATAGCGCTAAGTAACAATTCTCCATAAACAGACTGTGACGACAAAATTCAGGTAAAAAATGCGGTAACGTGGTGTCATAAAAATACTCACTATTCATGGGATTGAGGACTTCACTCTAATTTCTCAGTTATTTGACATAATACAAACAAGAATAGAAATTGTGATATCTGGCCAGATGACGTTAGCCTGTAGAGATTGAAGTAAGTGCCAGTAACGGACAAAGGCTAAAGCCGGCTCGACGTCCCGAATAATTCTAAGTACATATTCCTCTAAATGACCAGCCTTTTATAAGTTGTAAGACTCCCAGCGTGAATCCCAGAGGTCAATGCAGAGTCAATCCTGCGGGAATGTGAAAACGGCTAATAGAAAAGGACATTAATCATGGCCTATGATCATATCATAATCTTCTGTTGGCACAAGAGGATATAATTTGTAAAAGGCACAGGTCGTTCAGGCAGAAATTACGTGTGTGGCCAAATACAGCAAGTAAATTTCAATTTATTACGATACCAGATATAATTAAGCAATGTATCACGTTACCAGTTACCTGTGACAGTCCTGACACCAATACTTACAATGAAACTGAAATATTTGGACAGATCATCACACAGATGTATATGAAATGTACTCGCATCTGTCAATATTAACCACCATCGGATGTATACTGGAATGACAAGAACGGTTGATTTAACACCTTCGTCTCTACGAGCACGAATCACCGCCAGACCCGACTTCTATAAGTCGTCGTCGATGTGTCACAACCTGTGCTCGTAAATCACGTACATTTTTGTCCAGGAAGGACATATTTATATAGCGTCGTGAGCCAGATATTGGCTAAAAATAAGAAACAGAGGTGTGTATACTATTAATAAGTACGAAGCAATATTCATTCGAGCATGCATGCATGTTCGAAGGATCATTGCACCGTACCTCTTAATACCACAGGAAATGCAGTTTCACATCAACTTTAGGCTGTCGTTAATAATATTGTAATCAGGATGTATAATTAGATACCCTTTCAAGTCAGTCACGTCTGCGAGATATGTTATACAACAGTCATTAGAACGTCCTTAATCCGAAGCTCCGCTTAAACATCGCAGTGATTTTCTAGATCTGATTCTACTTAACACGGCATGATCTTGTCTTCTTTCCACCAGTCTACAGACTTCCTCGACCCGCTACTGGAGAACTATCCAGCAGAAACGACTTAGCATCTTTCATATAAACAAAATGTCGACAGTGGTTCAAGAAATTGTCGAAAAACCGAACGATGGTCGAACCAAGATTGTGATTAATATCCGATGCCACTGATTGTCACACAGAGCCACACTACGGAAAACAATTTTGCCCTGGACAGCTTTTCATCCCATACACTGTGTGATCAAAAGTATGCGGACACCCTAAAATCATACATTTTGCATATTATGTGCATTGTGATGCCCTCTGCTGCCAGTTACTCAATATCAGCGACCTCAGTAGTCATTAGACATATTGAGAGAGCAGAATGGGGGCTGCGCGGGACTCACTGACTTCGAATGTGGTCAGGTGATTGGGTGTCACTTGTGTCATACGGCTGTACGCGAGATTTCCACGCTCCTAAACATCCCTAGGTCCATTTTTTGCGATATGATACTGAAGTGGAAACGTGAAGGGAGACGTACATCACAAAAGCGTACAAGCCGACCTCGTCTGTTAACTGACAAAGAACACCGACAGTTGAAGAGAGTCGTAATGTGTAGTAGGAACACAGCTATCCAGACCATCAAACAGGAATTCCATACTGCATGGGGATATACTGCATGTACTGTGACATGCAGGCGTGAGATGATAAAATTTGGATTTCATGGTCGAGCGGCTGCTCATAAGCCACGCATCACGCCGGTAAATTCCAAACGACGCCTCGATTGGTGTAACGAGCGTAAACATTGGACGATTGAACAGTGGAAAAACGTGTTGTGGAGTGATGAGTCACGGTGCACAATGTAGCGATCCGATGGCCGGGTGTGGGTATGGCGAATGCCCGGTGAACGCCATCTGCCAGCGTGTCTAGTGCCAACAATAAAATTCGGAGGCGGTGGTGCTATGGTACTGTCATGTTTTTCATGGAGGGGGCTTGCGCCCGTTGTTGTTTTGCGTGGAACTATCACAGTACAGACCTACATTGATATTTTAAGCACCTTCTTGCTTCCCACTGTTGAAGAGTAATTCAGGGATGGCTATTGCATCTTTCAACACGATCGAGTACCCTTTCATAATGCACGGCCTGTGGCGGAGTGAATACACGACAATAACATCCCAGTAATTGACTGGCCTGCACAGAGTCCTGACCTGAATCCTGTAGAACACCTTTGGGTTATTTTGGGACCCCAACTTCGTGCCAGGCCCCCCGGCGACATAGATACTTCTCGCCAGTGCAGCACTTCGTGAAGAACGGGCTGCCATTCCCCAAGAAACCTTCCAGCACCTGATTGAACGTATGCCTGGGAGAGTGGAAGCTGTCATCTAGGCTAAAGGTGGGCCAACACCATACTGAATTCCAGCATTACCGATGGAGGGCGCCACGAACGTTTGTGTCATTTTCTGCCAGGTGTCCGGATACCTTTGATCACATATTGTATGTACCACCATGTAGCTCTAGAAGTACAAACAAGAGAACATGGATTAGAAGCTTCAGCTATATGGGTAACTAAGGAATATTAAATCTGATCAAATGTAGACTGTGGTTCGTATGCCTTTCTCCCAAAAAAAATCAATACCACTGACATCTACCAATTGGGGAGTACAATTTTTAACGTATAACAGGTTTTGCAAGGACTGCACACTCAGTAACTATTGTAACAAAAATTAAGATTGTATTTAATTTCTTTGCTTAAGACCAAATTTAATTTAGTGTAGCATTGTTCGTAATAAGCACCATTAGCAAATGGTAGAGGTATGCCTGATGATTAGTCAATACAGTACAACAGCTCTCTTCATGTTAGTATTTGTACGTCACCCATAGACGATGCACCAGATGTTGAATGCTGGAGGAGACAAACCTTCGGGTCTATTTTTAGTAGAACCTGGGAATTATATCTTTCTCTCAGTAATACCTGATATGCTAGTGAGAATTATGACCTCGCATTACGCGGGTTATGCTTGCTGCGTTTGCACCCGCCTACGGGTATCCTCGGTTTATTATTACAAAAATAATAATCTTCCCCTAGTGTACTCATCCGAAACAACATTACGTAAACAGCTTGAGTCGCGTCCACTAAAGTTGCTGCCGTTTGTTTAAAAACATGATTGATTATATCTGTTACTATTCATTAAAGTGATACGACTACAGTTCTTTAACAGTACGGTTTAGAAAAACTAATTTTATTCATGACTCAGTGCAGTTGTTATTTCAGTCCAAGATATGTGGCTACTTTTCCGCGCAATAAGTGAATGCAGTACTCTACTATGGACAGAATCTACTGCAATTTATACCTTATACATACAGCTAACTACATTAAATAACTAAATAATCCACAGGGAGAACCATTTTGCTATACAACAATCTTTTAAAACTAACATACGTGCTATCACTATCGTATTCTCCTCATTCTATCTGCAACACTCCACAGGCACAATGACGGCTTCTGCATTCGATTGAATGACTGTGTGTTACTAATACAAGTCACAGATTTTCGACAATATCGAAAGTGATACCTCTATCAAAAGATGTGCTGGTGCCCTTTCTGCTGAAGACCCACAGCAATGTGAACGAGCAAATGTGTTGTTAAATGTAATAAAGGAAGACCCAAGGGTTATTGTTTAACATCACCAAAACTTCCGTGGTTCGGGAAAGAAAAACTGGTTGCGTATTTCTGTTTATTAATGGGCTTCCACTTCAGACTGCCGAGGTAATCTGGTAGCTATTCCATTAGACTGCAGTACGTGATCTGTTTATCAGCTCGTGAATTTACTATCGATAGAGGTTTTCAGTCAGTTCTACCTTTCTTCGTAGTAACCGAGCAACAAGTATTATGCAGTTCCACTACTGTCACGCTGCCTACATTTCGTCCCCGAGTTAAAAGTGGTGTGTACACAGTTCAGCATGTGTTCCTCGACTAACGGCTTTGTGTCTAAATATCCACCGTCAATCAAGAGCTGCGATGGAGAAATATTTTCCTTGTGCTGGATGTGAAGTCTGATATTCTTGCCTGCACTGAGGCTTCTATCTTCCTCTCGGTTGAGCACGACGCAATAGGAATATCACATCTGAGGATATCTCGGCCTGAACATTATATATCCTGAAGGTTCGGGGTGGTGGGAGACTGCCGCCAGATGAGAGTAAAACGATAGCAGTTTCTTCTTCGTTCACTGTTCCTCGAGCGAAGCACTGAAGGAAATTTAATCTGCTGAGAACCATTGCGTTATTGCAGTGCTGCCCGCCTCTTATTTATTCCATGATGAATGTCATTTTTCCTGCTACAGTATTTACAAATTTGGTGCTTCAAATTTAAGTTGCTATTGTTTACTGCCATTCCAGATATGTCCCTCTATTTAAATGCATGTACATATGTAAGCGCACACTAGGTTATGCGCTTTCTTGAGTTTGTATTCTTGGTGGCTTTATTAATTATTACATGTGTCTTTCCTTTGCTTACGTTTATCAGTTTTATGGATTTCTACGTATTTACTCACAATTTTCAAACGTTTTCTTGTAATTAGACTTAGCCTCTAGCATGATAATGTGCGTTTTTATATTTATATTGTACTTAATTTGTGTGTTTTCATGATTTATGGGAGGTTTTAAACTGTTGTAGTGGCCGTTTAGTGCCCTAGAAACATTGTAATTCCGTTCCTGTCTTATCAAGCAATGCGGACGTCAGGATTTTTAGTGACACACGCTAATTGCCAGTTGAAATTGGATGCCTAATGTGCGTTTCATAAATTTTCTGAGGACTGTTGAGCAAGTCATTCTAGTTCGTATTTATTTTTTGTTAAGCTTGATGGCAATAAAATGTGTAAATTACTCTTGTTTTAAAATCAGCATTGACCCTAAGCCAGACAAATAATTTGTTTTTCGGAGTAAATGTGTTAAAATTAATACCTTCCAGACCCAGCTTCTTCCTCTCTATATTTTCAGTGGTAGCCGGACATGATTCTGTGAGTTCTACTTCAAGAAACTTAAAAATTCTAGTTCCTGTAATAAAAAAAATATCTTGTGTATTTTGAAAAATAATCTTTTTCATGATCTTACATACATCGTCTACTTCTGATTTTATGTTACATGCACCTTTATTACCAATTGTGGAGTCAAGAGGAATACTGTGGCGGGGGAGGGAGCGGTGTAGATGGATTTCGCGTCTTAAAAAACAAGTCCAATATGACTTGAAGACTGGGAGTCTACTTCCAGAAGGTAGTGTCACTGAGCCGTGCACATAATTCCGTGGAGTGTTGGGCTGCACGCCACAAGTCACTGCAGCCAATGTGGGCTCGGTGGGTGTTACCATGTTGTTTGTTCCACATTACTTATTAGTGAATGTGGAAAACATCGTCTCTTAGAGCCTAATAGATCTTCTTGAGCTCAGGTTTACCAGTCTATGGATGAGATTAACCATTTCTGTCATAGAATGCAGACCAAATATTCCACAGAAACATTTACACAGCAGGTTTAGAAACGACTTTGTTAACCAGTTTCTTTTTTGCAGGTACAGGCTCAAGATGGGAATTTTATCTAATGTATCTATCAAATTAGAACCACTCACTGTTGTTCTTAAAGCTCGGTGATGTAGAGGCTACCAGTAATATTTTGGAGGGAAAGGGTTCTAAAGATCATTCGTGTACATTAGTGATAAACCTAGTACCTTTGCTGACCTTGATTGGGATGCCACAAGTCCAGCGATTATTTCCTTCAATAATGATAACCGTGATACCAGTGATCAGGTTGATGAATCCGCTTGTGAAATTGATTTTCTTCATAAACAAGAGGGAAGTGCGACTTATATTCGTAATGAAGGCGGATATTTCGTTTGAAACTGCCCAGTCCGATGTAAGAGTTTTCAAAATACACTCATGGAAATTGAAATAAGAACACCGTGAATTCATTGTCCCAGGAAGGGGAAACTTTATTGACACATTCCTGGGGTCAGATACATCACATGATCACACTGACAGAACCACAGGCACATAGACACAGGCAACAGAGCATGCACAATGTCGGCACTAGTACAGTGTATATCCACCTTTCGCAGCAATGAAGGCTGCTATTCTCCCATGGAGACGATCGTAGAGATGCTGGATGTAGTCCTGTGGAACGGCTTGCCATGCCATTTCCACCTGGCGCCTCAGTTGGACCAGCGTTAGTGCTGGACGTGCAGACCGCGTGAGACGACGCTTCATCCAGTCCCAAACATGCTCAATGGGGGACAGATCCGGAGATCTTGCTGGCCAGGGTAGTTGACTTACACCTTCTAGAGCACGTTGGGTGGCACGGGATACATAAGGACGTGCATTGTCCTGTTGGAACAGCAAGTTCCCTCGCCGGTCTAGGAATGGTAGAACGATGGGTTCGATGACGGTTTGGATGTACCGTGCACTATTCAGTGTCCCCTCGACGATCACCAGAGGTGTACGGCCAGTGTAGGAGATCGCTCCCCACACCATGATGCCGGGTGTTGGCCCTGTGTGCCTCGGTCGTATGCAGTCCTGATTGTGGCGCTCACCTGCACGGCGCCAAACACACATACGACCATCATTGGCACCAAGGCAGAATCGACTCCCATCGCTGAAGACGACACGTCTCCATTCGTCCCTGTATTCACACCTGTCGCGACACCACTGGAGGCGGGCTGCACGATGTTGGGGCGTGAGCGGAAGACGGCCTAACGGTGTGCGGGACCGTAGCCCAGCTTCATGGAGACGGTTGCGAATGGTCATCGCCGATACCCCAGGAGCAACAGTGTCCCTAATTTGCTGGGAAGTGGCGGTGCAGTCCCCTACGGCACTGCGTAGGATCCTGCGGTCTTGGCGTGCATCCGTGCGTCGCTGCGGTTCGGTCCCAGGTCGACGGGCACGTGCACCTTCCGCCGACCACTGGCGACAACATCGATGTACTGTGGAGACCTCACGCCCCACGTGTTGAGCAATTCGGCGGTACGTCCACCCGGCCTCCCGCATGCCCACTATACGCCCTCGCTCAAAGTCCGTCAACTGCACATACGGTTCGGTTCCACACTGTCGCGGCATGCTACCAGTGTTAAAGACTGCGATGGAGCTCCGTATGCCACGGCAAACTGGCTGACACTGACGGCGGCGGTGCCCAAATTCTGCGCAGCTAGCGCCATTCGACAGCCAACACCGCGGTTCCTGGTGTGTCCGCTGTGCCGTGCGTGTGATCATTGCTTGTACAGCCCCCTCGCAGTGTTTGGAGCAAGTATGGTGGGTCTGACACACCGGTGTCAATGTGTTCTTTTTTCCATTTCCAGGAGTGTAGATGGTTCAAGTGGTTCAAATTGCTCTGAGCACTATGGGACTTAACATCTTAGGTCATCAGTCCCCTAGAACTTAGAACTACTTAAGCCCGAGGCAGGATTCGAACCTGCGACCGTAGCATTCCCGCGGTTCCGGAATGCAGCGCCTAGAACCGCATGGCCACCGCGGCCGGCCAAAATAAATAATACCACAATAACACCACGTTGTGGTGAGAAGCGTGGGGTCCCCGCTGAAGGGATGTAAAAAATTAAAATCTGTTTCTAAGCCAGTAACCATGAAAGTTTGTACCAGACTTCTGTCTGGATTATGAGCGGTACCTTAAGTACTCGGATATATGTAAATTATCTCTATTGCAGACGCTTCGTCTGCAGCGTCGGACTGTGAATGGACAAGTGTGGCCATTGTCCAGTAATTTACACAGTCTTTATCCTTCTTTTCCCTCAGCGTTTGTCTCGCGTGCCTGCGGGGTTCGCTTCATGGGTCCGTTGACCCCATTCCGCTCTATTACGGGCTGCATCTGGGTGGATGTTCACACATTTAAGGCCTTTATGGATTGTATCAACCCAACGTTACTTAGGTCGTATCTTCTGCCGACGACTTCAGGTGTGTAACCCGCCTTGACAGTAGTCATCACCGGCCCGCAAAACATGCCCAAACCATCGAAGACGACTCTCACGCACCTCGTCTTTGGTCAGTGGAACACAAACTGTTGTCATTGGAAACATGATCTGACCTAGTGAGGCCCGCTGTAACCTTAGCATCTTCTTTTCCATTACACTTAGGTGGCGTTCTGACTCAATTGCAGTGGCTAGCACTCACAACAATACAAGGCGACTGCTCGGATGACAATGCGACAGATTTTTTATTTTAAATTATCTTTGATCCTGCGGTTGCAGGTGACTCCGGTTGTTGTTCGCCAATTCATCCAGGCTGCCTGAGTTCTGGTGTTGACCTCTTCACCGAGTGAGGTGACACAGTGGGTAGCACACTGGACTCGCATTCGGGAGGACGACGGTTCAATCCCGTCTCCAGCCATCCTGATTTAAGTTTTCCGTGATTTCCCTAAATCGTTTCAGGCAAATGCCGGGATGGTTCCTTTGAAAGGGCACGGCCTATTTCCTTCCCCATCCTTACCTAACCAGACCTTGCGCTCCGTCTCTAATGACATCGTTGTCGACGGGACGTTAAACAACACTAACCTAATCTAACCTTCACCAAGGTACTTAGTCTTACTAACTCGACTCAGATCTTCACCATTAATAGTGGTAGTTCCCGTTTCATCTCTGTCTGATGCCATGTACTCGGTTTTCTTCAAATAAGGAGCTAACCATGTTGCGCCAACCGACCACTCCATTTCTGAGTTTACACAGTAATGTAAGAATTCACTGTTTGTTAGTACCAGTAAGTAATTTTGTTGTAATGGATCTGTCCACTAGTGCTTGGATAGGTTATGGTCTCATGATGAGGACTGCCGTGGTTCTTGATGATACTAGGAAGGATTTTAGTTTTAAATTTCAGCTTGACAAGATTTGTAGATTATGTAATCGTAACTGCAAAGATGAGCGAATAATTTTCCAGGAAATTCTGTTGAAGTTGATGTGGTTAATTTGTAAGAAGCACAGGCTAAAAAAAATTTGAGGGTTGTCAGTCAGTTTCCGGATGTACCGACTAAATGATTGGTGGTCAATGATACGATTCTGTATCAGATCTAGTTGACCGATGAAGCACACATTTACTAAGCACATTCTCGGTTATACCTCCAAAAATAAATTACGATAGATAAATGAGAAGCTACTGGCTGATGGTGTCACCAGGCCATTCACCGCACCCTATACTTCACCCATATTTCCGCTATCCAAGGGCGACGTCATGGCCCACTGGCCAATGGAAGATTATCACGCTTTCAGAGAAAAGTTTGTCTTGCAGTCGGTCCTCCTTACTCATTCGTTTCATACAGTTTGCGGGTACATTATTTTACTGTGTTAAACTTCAACCAAGCGCATCACTATGTCCTCTTAAAGGAAGAATCCAAATCGCTGACAGTACTCTATACTGATTGAAATGCATTTGAATTCAAAAGCAGTTCCATCTGGTTTATTGATACGTGCAGCAGTTATTTCACTTTCAGTGGATTCTATTGAGGACATGCTTAAGTTTATGTGAGTTGGTAATTACTCTGACGATATAATGATATATAGTAAAAGAACATCTAGAGCAGTATACCCAAGTTTTGGTCGGCTTGCGAAAAGTTAACCTGACCCGTGACGAAATCTCCTTTTTGGGGTACTTAACTTTCTACCGGCGAGGTGAGAACTGGTCAAGAGCGAACGAAGTCTATTCAGAACTTTCCTCCATCAAAAATAAGAAAGATAATAAAGATATAACTGGATTTACCAATATGAATAGCTTTTTACGAAAATTCATACACAATTTGGCCAAGTTAGCTGTGCCCTTGAATCATATGTGCGGTAAAGGGGAAGTTTTTCTGTAGACTGATAGCAGATCATTCTTTGATGCACTTAAACGTTCACTGTGTAGTGCTTCCGTTTTGCTATTCCCGATTTCGAATGTGCCTTCACAGTGTAAAGCAATGTCTACAGTTCTGGGGTGGCAGCTGCAGTACCCCAAAAGCATGACGATGGCACAACTGCTGTGGCATACATATGTAGGGCTCTTTCTGTGGATGAACTAAAACAGTCCCTCTACGAGTTGGGCGCTAGCTTTTCTTCTCTTGGAAAAATTAAAGTTTTATCTCGAACATTTGGAATTATTGCTTGGAAACGATAACAAGGCCTCGAGCTGGGTGCCTGTCAGGTGTCATAAAACTTGTAGGAAACTGTATTTGGGTGTCTGCATTATCGTCTTTAGGGTTTCAGTAAGGGTTAGAAGGGTATCAAATAGATCGCGGATATCTTGACCCTTTTGTTTGTGGTCGACAACACTGCTCCAGAGGCGGTTCAGGATACCAAATGTGAGTTTCCATCGCTTTAGCCGAAATATCTTCGTTATTCTGTAATTTGACAGAAAAACAGGGTCGGAACCGAGATATAGACGGACTGAAAAAGAGGCCTTTTCACTGGTGAACAAATTTAGGAATATCAATTTAATAAAAGACTCCATTTTTATCGCTTCCATTGTGATGGAAGATTAAAGTTTTGTCTCCTTAACCCTGCCAGTTTTCGATATTATCATGGATCTTTGCTTGAGGAATATTTTGAAATCGACAGCACTGTCATGAAAATTAAGAAGCACTTCACCTGCCTACACCAAATAAAGCTTTGTGAAGGCTTGTGTGTGAGGTCTTTAAGATCGCTAAGTGTAATCCTAATACTGTCATGACCTTCTCTATTCAACCCATGAACAAAAGCACATGGAAAAGTTTACTGTGTATTATTTTGGGCCACTTCCTCATACGAATGATTTCAACAGATATATATTTATTGTTGTAGGTGCATTCCACCGTTTTGTGTGGCTTATGTGCAGAAAGGGGAAGACAGAAGGAATAACATTAAAAAATTTTGTTAATGTGTCTTTTTTTTCGGACCTGTTAGAGTCTCAGTTAGTGATAACGCCTCTGCTTTTGTGAGTAGAAAATTTACGAACTTCAGCTTTGGGAATGTGATATTTCATATATTACCGCCATTCCCTACTACCTGCAGCCTTCCTTTGCAGAACAGGTTAACCGTAGTCTTAAATCCCCACTAACTATTTTCCATGCCCAGTCTCAAACTAAATGGAATAAGTCCATAGGTGTTTTGAACTTTGAATTTAATTATGCTGGTAATAAAGCCCATAGGGAAATTCCGGCTAGTCTCTTGTTAGCTTGCCTCCTTAATTCACATCACTCTTATGGTCCAGTAATGACCACCTTCCAGATTAGATTAATCCAGAGATCATCCAAGTATTGGAGACGTACGAAGAATAATAATGATGTGGTGCTCCGCATAGAAATTGGAATTCGGACCCAACGTCAGGGCAACGAGAAAATTTCCAATAAACTATTGTCACGTTTTGTTAGATCTTCCAAGTTTGTTAAGATTTCTCACTCTAGTTAGCCTCTTCTTAAGCAGTTTGGCTCCCAATATAAACAGACTTGTTCATGTTAGTCAGGTTAATTTTATTCGCTGTAAAAGTCATAGTAACGCAATGGGAGTTCTCTCCCGTTACCTTTTTTATGGCGCAGATTGATACGTTTATCAGCCCCCCCCCTCCCCCCCCCCCCCCATGAACCATGGATCTTGGCGTAGGTGGGGACGCTTGCGTGCCTCAGTGATACAGATGCTGTACCGTAGGTGCAACCACAACGGAGGGGTGTCTGTTGAGAGGTCAGACAAACGTGTGGTTCCTGAAGAGGGGCAGCAGCCTTTTCAGTAGTTGCAGGAGCAACAGTCTGGATGATTGACTGATCTGGCCTTGTAACACTAACCAAAACGGCCTTGCTGTGTCGGTACTGCGAACGGCTGAAAGCCAGGGGAAACTACAGCCATAATTTTTCCCGAGGGCATGCAGCTTTACTGTATGGTTAAATGATGATGTCGTCCTCTTTTGTAAGATATTCCGGAGGTAAAATAGTCCCTCATTCGGATCTCCTGGCGGGGACTACTCAAGAGAACGTCGTTATGAGGAGAAAGAAAACTGGTGTTCTACGGATCGGAACGTGGATTGTCAGATCCCTTAAACAGGCAAGTAGGTTAGAAAATTTAAATAGGGATATGGATAGGTTAAAGTTGGATATAGTGGGAATAAGTGACGTTCAGTGGCAAGAGAAAAAAGACTTTTGGTCAGGTGAATACAGGGTTATAAATACAAAATCAAATAGGGGTAATGCAGGAGTAGGTTTAATAATGAATAAAAAATAATAGTGCGGGCAAGCTACTACAAACAGCATACTGAACGCATTATTGTGGCCAAGATAGACACGAAATCCATGACTACTCTAGTAATACAAGTTTATATGCCAAATAGTTCTGCAGATGATGAAGAAATTGATGAAATAAATTAAAGGATAAAAGAAATGATTCAGATTGTGAAGGGAGACGAAAATTTAATAGTCACTGGAATTCGAGAGTTGGAAAAGGGAGAGAAGGAAACATAGTAGGCGAATATAGATTATATGGATTGGGGCTAAGAAATGAAAGAAGAGCCGTCTCGTAGAATTTTGCACAGAGCACAACTTAATCATAGATAACACTTGGTTTAAGAATCATAAAAGAAGGTTGTATACATGGAAGAATCCTGGAGATACTGACAGGTTTCAGATTATATAATGGTATGATAGAAATTTAGGAACAGGTTTTAAACTGTAAAACATTTCCAGGGGCAGATGTGGGCTCTGACCAGAACCTATTGTTCATGAACTGTAGATTAAAGCTGAATAAACTGCAAAAAGGTGGGATTTTAAGGAGATGGGACAAGGATAAACGGAAAGAAACAGAGGTTGTACAGGGTTTCAGGGAGAGCATAAGGGAACAATTGACAGGAATGGAGGAAAGTAATACATTAGAAGAAGAATGGGTAGCTCTGAGGGATAAAGTAGTGAAGGCAGCAGAAAGACGAGGTCTAGCAGAAAACCTTGGGTAACAGAAGAAATATTGAATATAATTGATGAAAGGAGAAAATATTAAAAAAACGTAGTAAATGAAGAAGGAAGAAAGGAAACATACGTCTCAAAATGAGATCAACTGGAAGTGCAAAATGTCTAAGCAGGGATGGCTAAAGGACAAAGGTAAGGATGTAGAGGCTTATCTCACTAGTGATAAGATAGATACTGCCTACACGAAAATTAAAGAGACCTTTGGTGAAAAGAGAGCCACTTGTCTGAATATCAAGAGCTGAGATGTAAACCCAGTTCTACGCTAAGAAGGGGAAGCAGAAAGCTGGAAGCAGTATATAGTGGGTCTATACAAGTACGATGTACTTGAGGACAATATTATGGAAATGGAAGAGGATGTAGATGAAGATGAAATGGGAGATACAATACTGCGTGAAGAGTTTGACAGAGCACTGAAAGACCTGAGTCGAAACAAGGCTCCGGGAGTAGACAACATTCGTTTGGAATTACCGACGGTCTTGGGAAAGCCAGTCCTGACAAAACTCTACCATCTGGTGAGCAAGATGTATGAGACAGGCGAAATACCCTCAGACTTCAAGATGAATATAATGATTCCAATCCCAAAGAAAGCAGGTGTTGGCAGATGTGAAAGTTACGGAACTATCAGTTTTTAAAAGTCACGGCTGCAAAATACTAACGCGAATTCGTTACAGAGGAAGGGAAAAACTGGTAGAAGCCAACATTGGGGAAGATGAGTTTGGATTCCGTAGAAATGTTGGAACACGTGAGGCAATACTGACCCTACGGCTTATCTTAGAAAATAGATTCAGGGAAGGCAAACCTATGTTTCCAGCATTTGTAGACTTAGAGAAAGCTTTTGACAATGTTGATTGGAATATTTCCAGAATGAGATTTTCACTCTGCAGCGGAGTGTGCGCTGATATGAAACTTCCTGGCAGATTAAAACTGTGTGCCCGACCGAGACTCGAACTCTGAACCTTTGCCTTTCGCGGGCAAGTGCTCCACCAACTGAGCTATCGAAGCACGACTCACGCCCGGTACTCGCAGCTTTACTTCTGGCAGTACCTCGTCTCCTACCTTCCAAACTCTCTTTCAAATTCTAAAGGTGGCAAGGTTAAAACACAGGGAGTGGATGGCTATTTACAATTTGTACAGAAACCAGATGGCACTTATATGAGTCGAGGGGCATGAAAGGGTAGTCGCTGTTTGGAAGGAAGTGAGACAGGGTTGTAGCCTCTCCCAGATGTTATTCAATCATTATATTGAGCAATCATTAAAAGAAATAAAAGAGAAATTCGGAGTAGGCATTAAAATCCATGGAGAAGAAATAAAAACTTTGAGGTTCGCCGATGAGATTTTAATTCTGTCGGAGACAGCAAAGGACTTGGAAGAGCAGTTGAACGGAATGGACACTGTCTTGAAAGGAGGATATAAGATGAACATCAAGAAAAGCAAAACGAGGATAATGGAATGTAGTCGAATTAAGTCTTGTGATGCTGAGGGAATTAGATTAGGAAATGAGACACTTAAAGTGGTAAAGGAAATTTGCTATTTGGGGAGCAAAATAAGTGATGATGGTCGAAGTAGAGAGGATGTAAAAGGTAGACTGGCAATGTCAAGGAAAGCGTTTCTGAAAAAGAAAAATTTGTTAACATCGCCACACACCGTTGGGTGGCTTGCGGAGTATAAATGTAGATGTAGATGTAGATTAAGAGTCAAGAAGTCGTTTCTGAAAATATTTGTATGGAGTATAGCCATGTATGGAAGTGAAACATGGATGTTTAATAGTTTGGACAAGAAGAGAATAGCAGCTTTCGAAATGCGGTGCTACAGAAGAATGCTGAAGATTAGATGGGTAGATCACATAACCAATGAGGAAGTATTGAATAGGATTGGATAGAAGTGAGGTTTGTGGCACAACTTGACTAGAAGAAGGGATCGGTTGGTAGGACATGTTCTGAGGCATAAAGGGATCACCAATTTAGTATTGGATGTCAGCGTGGAGGGTAAAAATCGTAGAGGGAGACCAAGAGATGAATACACGAAGCAGATTCAGAAGAATGTAGGTTGCAGTATGTATTGGGAGATGAAGAAGCTTGCATAGAATAGAGTAGCATGGAGAGCTGCTTCAAACCAGTCTCAGGACAGAAGACCACAACAACAACAACAACCAGATCGTAAGCTTAACTGTAGCTAGATGTCTTCGCTCAATTGCATCTTTCCTCGTAGGAACCTAGCGACGTGTGGAAGAGGGTACTGCTAGAGTGAGCAGCCTACACTGACTCAACAAGAAAGTGCTCCGTGCATAGTCTTGCTCTCAGTGGGTATGTCGCGCGTAGTGTCTTTAAGACCAACGAGTAGCTCTGATTCTAGTGCTGCGACGGACCAGTACTGTTTGTCCCTTGTCCCGGAAGCGAAACCTCGTATTTTTGTCTGCCCTAAGGCAACTGTCTTCCAGCCTGTTGGAAGAGATGCTCTTGGAATGTTACGTATGGAGAGATCTGGGCCACGAAGTGCTGAAGTCTCAGGGCTTGAGCTACTGGAAGACGGTTGCTAATACTACTTTATTTAATATCAGTTTTATGGATTTACAATTTTTATCCAAATTTTGAAAGGTTTTGTTGTATTTGCGACAAACTCTAACCGGGAAGTGCCTGAGTTTATATTCTTTACTGTTTATGTTATATATGGTTGTAAGTTTTTTGAGAGTTCTTCAAATATTTCGGTTGCCAATTAGGTGCTCTGGAAATATCGTGATGTCCTTAGGTTAGTTAGGTTTAGGTAGTTCTAAGTTCTAGGGGACTGATGACCACAGCAGTTGTCCCATAGTGCTCAGAGCCATTTGAACCATTTTTGAAATTTCGTAAAATTGCAGCATCTCACCAGGCGATCTGCACGTCAGGAATATTGTGGGAATAGACTAGCTGCTTTTTTCTTAGAACTGTTGAACTAGTCTGCGTGGGATTAGCCGAGCGGTCCAGGGCGCTGCAGTCATGGACTGTGCGGCTAGTCCCGGCGGAGGATCGAGTCCTCCCTCGGGTATGGGTGTGTGTGCTTGTCCTTAGGATAATTTAGGTTAGGGACTGATGACCTTATCAGTTAAGTCCTATAAGATTTCACACTCATATGAACATTTGTTGTGCAAGTCTTTCTGTTTCTTCTCCGTTGTGCGTAAGGATGACGGCAGAAAATTAGTGTAAATTGGAATGTCGGAAAAACTTCGCAAGGCCAAGTCTCATAACACATCTCTATGTCGACAGTGAAATATTATTGCGTCAATCTCAGGAAATGCACTACTGGCCATTAAAATTGCTACACCATGAGGAAATGCCGATGCTAAACTGGTATTCGCTGAACAAATATATGACACGTGATTACACTTTCACGCTATTTGGATGCATAGATCCTGAGAAATCAGTACCCAGAACAACCATCCCCGGCCTTAATAACGGCCTTGATACGCCTGGGTATTGAGTCAAACAGAGCTTGAATAGCGTGTACAGGTACAGCTGCCCATGCAGCTTCAATACGATACCACCGTTCTTCAAGAGTAGAGACTAGTGTATTGTGACGAGACAGTTGCTCGGCCACGATTCATCAGACGTTTTCACTTGGTGAGAGATCTGGAGAATGTGCTGGTTAGGGCAGCAGTCGAACATTTTCTATATCCAGAAAGGTCCGTACAGGATCTGCAACATGCGGTCGTGCATTATCCTACTGATATGTAGGGTTGTGCAGGGATCGAATGAAGGGTAGAGCCACGGGTCGTAACACATCTGAAATGTAACGTCCACTCTTCAAATTGTCATCAATACGAACAGGAAGTGACCGAGACGTATAACCAGTGGCACCCCATACCATAACGGCGGGTGATACGCCAATATGGTGATAACGAATACACGTTTCCAATGTGCGTTCACCGCGATGTCGCCAAACACGGCTGTGACCATCATGCTGCTGTAAACAGAACCTGGACTCATCCGAAAAAATGACGTTTTGCCATTTGTGCACCCAGGTTCGTCGTTGAGTAGAACATCGAGGCGCTCCTGTCTATGATGCAGCGTCACGGTTACCCGCAGCCATGGTCTCCGAGCTGACAGTCCATGCTGCTGCAAACGTCATCGAACTGTTCGTGCAGATGGTTGTTCTCTTGCGAACGTCCCCATCTGTTGCCTCGGGGATCGACTCGTGGCTGCACGATCCGTTTTTGCCATGCGGATAAGATGCCTGTCATCTCGACTGCTAGTGATACAAGGCAGTTGGGATCCAGCACGGCGTTCCGTATTACCCTCCTGAACCCACCGATGCCATATCCTGCTAACAGTCATTGGATCTCGATCAACACGAGCAGCAATGTCGCGATACGATAAACCGCAATCGCGTTAGGCTACAATCCGACCTTTATCAAAGTCGGAAACGTGATGGTACACATTTCTCCTGCTTACACGAGGCATCACAACAACGTTTCACTAAGAAACGCTGGTTTACTGTTGTTTGTGTATGAGAAATCGGTAGGAAACCTTCCTCATGTCAGCACGTTGTAGGTGTCGCCACGGGTAACAACCTTGTGTGAATGCCCTGAAAATCTAATCATTTGCATATCACAACAACGTCTTCTTATAAGTTAAATTTCGCGTCTGTAGCACGTCATCTTCGTGGTGTGGCAATTTTAATGGCCAGTAGTGTGTTTCTTGTGTAAGAAATGTAGATAAATCAACTGGCGAGAATAGATTTCGAGGAGCCTGCGGTAGTTTTCCTGTTGTTGAAGTGCAGCCATTGTGATATTTTTTTTTTTTTTTTTTACAGAGAGAAGCTAACTTAACCACTGAGACGTAAAAGAGTTGGCTTCAGTGCAATTAAATATAAGTAAAGGCTACGAAAGATTAAATAAATAAAAGTTCGTGAAATGTGAACTGTTTTTCATTCGCAACTATCTTTACTGGACTGTGAAAGTGCTCACATGTACACGCATGACCCCCGTAATGAAAGAGCGCCGGATCGAGCCCGCACACGGCCCTGGTCTCCTTTCAACGCAACTTTTTTTAATTTTATCAGTAACTTTCCCCTAGTCTGACGCCAGCATTTAAGAATCATGGGAGTGTACTCCTGCGCCTACCACGCAGTCACGTCTTGTCTATAGGGAAGCTGTAAAAATACAGGACGTTTCGAAGAGCGACGTAGTCTGGCAACAACAGCGGAGCGAAACACGAGACAGCTGCAGCGATCGAGCTCAGTCGTCTTTCACATTATGGTCACTATGAAAATTCAAGTAATGTAGAAATACCTTCAAAACCTGCTAGTTAGGCTCTGTCCAGCTCTAAGACACTTTGGCATTCAAGAGGCACACAGATTTTTAGTATTACGCATTGCATATAGCCGAAGTTTATTTCTTTGTCAGTAGTAAGTAAATATACAAACATTAAAAGTGGTGACTGCGAGAGGAGTCCAGTTTTGAGCGAATTTTGTGCCTAATATGAAATATATATATATTGTTTAACCTATGTTGTGTAACATTGTAGCAAGCTTTGCTGTGGGGCTGGATGTCATTATGAGAGCTGACGAGACTGCTCCATTACAGATGAATATCATGAGATGTCAATATGTCGTACAGGCAAGTACATATAGTGTTCATCCACTGCAGTTCAACGATACCAGTCTCCTCGTACTAAAATGGAGAATTTTGTTTTTCGTCAATGTAGTGAATGCAGTAACTAGCGACATAGTGCGTTTTAATGTATGAATTTAAGGTGCATACACTATTGTCTGTACTGTTAAGTTGAATTTAGGTTATACACTCCTGGAAATTGAAATAAGAACACCGTGAATTCATTGTCCCAGGAAGGGGAAACTTTATTGACACATTCCTGGGGATCAGATACATCACATGATCACACTGACAGAACCACAGGCACATAGACACAGGCAACAGAGCATCATGCACAATGTCGGCACTAGTACAGTGTATATCCACCTTTCGCAGCAAAGCAGGCTGCTATTCTCCCATGGAGACGAACGTAGAGATGCTGGATGTAGTCCTGTGGAACGGCTTGCCATGCCATTTCCACCTGGCGCCTCAGTTGGACCAGCGTTCGTGCTGGACGTGCAGACTGCGTGAGACGACGCTTCATCCAGTCCCAAACATTCTCAATGGGGGACAGATCCGGAGATCTTGCTGGCCAGAGTAGTTGACTTACACCTTCTAGAGCACGTTGGGTGGCACGTGATACATGCGGACGTGCATTGTCCTGTTGGAACAGCAAGTTCCCTTGCCGGTCTAGGAATGGTAGAACGATGGGTTCGATGACGGTTTGGATTTACCGTGCACTATTCAGTGTCCCCTCGACGATCACCAGAGGTGTACGGCCAGTGTAGGAGATCGCTCCCCACACCATGATGCCGGGTGTTGGCCTTGTGTGCCTCGGTCGTATGCCGCCCTGATTGTGGCGCTCACCTGCACGGCGCCAAACACGCATACGACCATCATTGGCACCAAGGCAGAAGCGACTCTCATCGCTGAAGACGACACGTCTCCATTCGTCCCTCCATTCACGCCTGTCGCGTCACCACTGGAGGCGGGCTGCACGATGTTGGGGCGTGAGCGGAAGACGACCTAACGGTGTGCGGGACCGTAGCCCAGCTTCATGGAGACGGTTGCGAATGGTCCTCGCCGATACCCCAGGAGCAACAGTGTCCCTAATTTGCTGGGAAGTGGTGGTGCGGTCCCTTACGGCACTGCGTAGGATCCTACGGTCTTTGCGTGCATCCGTGCGTCGCTGCGGTCCGGTCCCAGGTCGACGGGCACGTGCACCTTCCGCCGACCACTGGCGACAACATCGATGTACTGTCGAGACCTCACGCCCGACGTGTTGAGCAATTCGGCGGTACGTCCACCCGGCCTCCCGCATGCCCACTATACGCCCTCGCTCAAAGTCCGTCAACTGCCCATAAGGTTCACGTTCACGCTGTCGCGGCATGCTACCAGTGTTAAAGACTGCAATGGAGCTCCGTATGCCACGGCAAACTGGCTGACACTGACGGCGGCGGTGCACAAATGCTGCGCAGCTAGCGCCATTCGACGGCCAACACCGCGGTTCCTGGTGTGTCCGCTGTGCCGTGCGTGTGATCATTGCTTGTACAGCCCTCTCGCAGTGTCCGGAGCAAGTATGGTGGGTCTGACACACAGGTGTCAATGTGTTCTTTTTTCCATTTCCAGGAGTGTAGTTTAGACTGGTTCACAGTACAGAAAAAACTCAAGGTGAATAATAAGGTTGTTGGGAACAGAGGCAACAGCTTCGCCGCAGGCAGTCATGGATCCATTAACGGATATGTCAAGGTAGTTATAAAATTTTGCCTGACTATTACTGATTTTCAAAAATGGTTCAAATGGCTCTGAGCACTATGGGACTTAACATCTGTGGTCATCAGTCCCCTAGAAATTAGAATGCTTAAACCTAATTAACCTAAGGACATCATACACATCAATGCACGAGGCAGGATTCGAACCTGCGACCGTAGCAGTCGCGTGGTTCCGGACTGAGCGCCTAGAACCGCGAGACCTCCGCAGCCTGCATTACTGATATTAGTATACGAACTAAGCGAATCCGAAATAAACAACAAGATAGAAAACGTTGTAACTGAGCAAGGTTTAGAGGTGATTACTGTGTGTGATTCTGATATAGCTACAAGACAAGACCAAAGGTCGAATGAAATAATGCAATTGCGTCACGCGCAGGAACTATTTTCGAACGAACTGACCTAGATTTCACAGCAGACTGAAGACATAAGCAAGCGCCAGAATACTGTGATATCTGCAACAGATCAGTTAAATATGGCTACAAACAGTTTGTCATTAGTATATGAGAAACTCATTCCTGAGAAATTTAACGGACATAGGTAGTGTTTTTCGAATAAACTCGAAGAGAAAGCTCGATTGAAAGAAGGTCAAGTTTCCGCCTATGTGCAACAAAGCATCCAGAAAATTGTTTCTAACCCGTCGACCGAGAACTTGCTTCAGCTGAAGAATGCGACAGTATTACCCCAAGTTAAGGAGCGGATACTTCAGACATCGTTCAGTGGAAGAAACAATACGTCAGCCTGCAAGTTTTCTAGAAAAATGTAAGAAGTCCGAGGGGCAATACGGAATACGAAACCAGAGGTGCGAGGCTAGCACATATCACAGGTCTCGAGCCATGTACCATATCGAAGCAACCTGCGGGCGTATCAGTAATTTTATGCTATTCTGACCCTGCGATCGATGTGTTTTCACCTGCTAATTCATACATTTCAATGCTGATGGAAGAGAAGAGGAAGCACAGACCATTTCAGTTGTCATATATGATCAACTGGACTGGGAACCAATGGCGCTCGTTTCTTCACAACTGTAGACGATGGACTGTCATCTGATGGCCGTCCTCGTCTTCTTACCAAAATGTCTCCTGCTTTTAGTAGTCCATGAGCTACATCAGACCGAAAAATCAACAGAGACATGTGTTTGGTAATTCCTCTTTGTCTGCAATGTCGGCGGTTTAGGAGCCACGCATTCACAACACACATGTCAAGGAGGTGGAATACGATCCTTAGATAAAATCTTTTCACACCAATATTACTCCTTTACAAAGCAACCAGCATGTCGTGCAGATCAACTGCTCCTATCGAACGGTTATATTCTCTAACAATGTCTGGCCTTGGAACATCAATACATTTTCGTTCTCCCACTGACCACCGTTTCACTGGTTCTACTGGACTTACTCCTTTGTATTATGATGCAAAAACGACAGACTTGTTTTCATACCACTTTAACGCTATGATGTTTCTTTCTGTTTCAGTTCGGTAATCGTATGATCCTCGTCCCTGGTTTTTCAGCTCACTGTCTGCTTTTAGATTGCAGCCTTGACGTCTTGTGGGTCTAATAGTTTCAACAGACAGAATGCCATAGTTTTTCAGGGCAGAAATAAGATTGTAAGAGGTGAACAAATTGTCTGTAAACACTTTAAAATTTTTATATTTTGGTAGTCCTCACAATATCACCCCTTATACCAAGACCAGTATAATTATGTACAGTTCCTTTCCTTCGGTATATTTCAAAATCGTAAACAATTGGTTTGCTTTTTACATACTGTTTCAGGGATGAATGACCTTCGAAAGGAATGATTAAATCATCCACTGAATGATATTCCTCAGGTTCAATCATTGAAACACCTTGTTTGATTTTGTCAACAAATGGTCTCACCTTGAGCAGTTTGTCATGATCAGGGTCCTCTCTTTGTTTCATTTTAGTGTTGTCATTCACATGTAAATAATTTCTTAGCTTATCAAACCTATTTCTAGGCATTGAGTCAGCTATTGGAGAAAATCTTGTAGCTTCTGCCCCGTACATTCTGTAACTATGCGTTTTCACAACACCTGCTAGGATGTTTATCCCTATATACTTTTCTATTTCACGAAAATTTGTATCTAAAGATGCACCTGTTTTCTGTGTGCAGCATAGATTAGATTGCTTGACTAGGTTCTGGATAATGTCATCACTACACATTGTTCTGAAATACTGCAAAGGTGACAGTTCATCTCCTGGAGGGTCAGAAAAACTGCATTACATGATGTGTCCACTTCTTCAATGTCCTTCATTCTCCCCCGAACATCCCAGTGTGTATCACACTGCATTTTCTGAGCTGAATGACTTGGTGCAAGGTTTGGCTCAGCAAGTAATCTTGAAGCTAAGGGAGCATCATCTTCATCATTGGCTTGAGTGTCCAGAATTCCATCCATATCAAGGTCCATTCCTTGAAGAAACTGTATATCCAGTGTAGTAGGGTCCTGCTGCCGAGCATTTTCAATCTCTTCCTCCACATCAGACGTATCAAGGTCAAAATCAGATAAATCAACTTCGAGAAGCAGCAATATTTCTTCTGATGATGATGATTTATGATTGCGAATCATCTGGTAAACAAGCCAGGAATTTTTTTACTAAAGCAGCAAATAAACTGGTAAATTATATCATTAAAAATTTTAACATGTTAATATTAGTTAGTATAATAAAGCTTCAAAAGAAACTTGAAAATATTAGAGTTACACACTATGGTAAACTTTAGTCGAAGTTATTGCATGTACTACAGTTGGTAACATAACAAATGCCCAATGATGCCAAATGGAATCACACATGTTTGTGGCTTCCAAGCAGAAAATTACCGTAACTAGCATTGTTTACTAGTTAATTTCCACTATCAACAATAATTTATTAGTGCAACTTGGATATTAGTTTGCTTCCTTTACCTTGATATAATATTTTGAAAGTCCAGCTGGGTGCACTGTACCGTAGACGCCATGCCACAATACTTTTGTCAACGCATTGTAGCCTGGTGCTTTCTGTTTTAGCGAATTCGCGGTAGCCAGCCTAAGGACAATGAACTTTAGAACGCCCTGTACACTTGTTTATAATCTTTGGACAAACAGTTTGGCCTTGGGAAAAAGTTAAATATGATGACGCCATATGGGATCAGTGGGCTGGAGTTCGATCTATCGCGCTTAAGAGGAGCGGTCGAAGAGTTTTTCAGGGGCTGTATGCAGAAGCTGAATTTTTTCGGGTATAATGATGGTGTAGAACTAAACGAGAATCTCTGTGTAGATACAAATAAATGTGAAGGTCATTATCCAACATACCGATCTCTGTATTAAAAGCAAATATTAAAGGACATCCTGGTACTGTGGTTTTGGACGCTGGTGCTTCGGTAAATGCGATCTCCCCCAATCTCTTTGAAAGGTTGTCTTAAGGAAAGGAGTTGTCTACTTCCACTGCAGACAACTGTATGTTAGTTGATGGTTGGAGCTGTCGGCACTCGGTCGCAGACTATGAAGATACGAATGATGCTTACACTAAGACTGCGAAATGTAGCTACTGCCGCGCGGGATTAGCCGAGCGGTCTGAGGCGCTGCAGTCATGGACTGTTCTGCTAATCCCAGCGGAGGTTCGAGTCCTCCCTCGGGCATGGGTTTGTGTGTTTGTCCTTAGGATAATTTAGGTTAAGTAGTGTGTAAGCTTAGGGTCTGATTACCTTAGCAGTTAAGTCCCATAAGAATGCACACACATTTGAACATTTGTAGCTATTCAGTGCACGTTGTTACTAATTAATAAATTGATGTCGACTGCATCTTAGGATGGGAGAGTATATACGATAAGGGCTGAAGAATCGATTTCTCTGTTAGAAAGTTTATAATTAAGTTATAGGGTGCCGAAGTCCAACTAGACCCGTTGAGAAAAGAAAGTAACAATGAACGATACTGCAAAGTGTCATGCATAAAATTGGATAATGACCATAACCGAAGGTCTTCCAACGAAGTGGAACAAAAGGTGAAGATAGGCAGTTTGAATGATCACGTCCATGACAAATCAGAAGAAATCTACAAAATCTTACAAAAGATAAGAAGAATGAGTGAGCAAAGTTGATTAATGATTATTATTAACTCTTTGAGGAAAGGCCACGACTCATTAAAGGATGCAATTGTCACCTCGAAGTTTCCCATACCAAACCTTCAGCCATAACTTTTATCCCATATCGTGGAAGCTCAAATCGGCAACAGAAAATGAAATTGATTGCACGATTTCGGGGGATTTGATCGAACCCTTGACCAGCCCCTATGGTATACCACTCGTAGTGGCAACGATGGAAAAGTTCGCCTAGAACTGCGATCGCCAAGTCATGAACAAGATTATTGTACCGGTACACACATATTCGGACAACATAAATCAGTTGTCTCAAAACTTTTACGGCGCGCAGTACCTAACCAGTATTGAAATACCTGCCTTGTACTGGCAACTAAGTTTTGATCAAACTTCAGAGAAGTATAGAGCATTCGTCTATACAGGGAGAAGCTGTCACTTGTGAGTCCTTCCGTTCGGCATTAAAAGCGCATGCTGGAAAATTTATACAGACCTTGGGCTATGTACTAGGGCCTGCTTGTGAAGTCAGCTGACTTCATTTGCTGATGACTTGTTGATAGCCACATTGACCTAGCAGGAAAATATAGAATTATTACCTTGTGTACAGGAAGCTTTTAGGGAGATCAAAGTAACAGTTAAGTTGCCAAAATCGCATTTTCTGTTGAAGAAGATCAAGTCCCTAGGTCACTAAATTGATTCCTAAGGCATTTTACCGGATTCGAAAAAGATACATGCAAGTGAGAACTTTCTGGTGCCCGGGGCTAAGACACAGCTCAAAAGGGTTCTCGATTTCGATACGTTTTTCCGCCGTTTGTTCAGGATCATTCGTTGAATGCCGAAGAATTTTTGAATCTTCTGCTTAAAAACGTAGCATGGCAGTGTATAAATAAATGTCAACAAGAATTCAATGATGTAATCAGAGCATTAGTGAATTCGTGCTCATAATATCGTCTGGAAATATCATTGGACTTTGGTTAGCTGATGGATGCATCTTCTGTCGGGCTGAATGCGTGTCTATTTCAAATAAGAGGAATTGAAGGAATACTGACATTTTGCCCTGTAGTACTCACCAGTAGGACCTTGTGCCCATGTGAGCGATCTTATGAGACTACAGAGCAAGAAGCACTGGTTGTTGTTTTGAGCTTTCCGCAAATTTAACTGTTATCTCTACAGATCACCTACAGCTGTGTAATGTGATCACCAAACTTTAACATTTTTTAACTTGTAAGATGTAAGGTTCAAGACTTTCAAGATGGATATTGACGTTACAGATGTATAATTTTAAGATTTAATATATTAGTGGAAAATAGAATTTAGATGCGAATGCCCTATTTAGATTTCCAGAAGTGCTCAATCACGAAATAGCTGTAGAAGAACAAACAAAGGATTTTATTACTCTGCTAATTCAACATCAGTTGAATCGAAGATATTACTTGGAATTATTCTGTGGTATGGCTGGATTGCAAGAAAAAGATGATGACTGGTCGAAGTTAGGCAATGACAGCAGTGGTGACACGTCTTAGAAAATTTCTGCAAAATAGTAGATTAAGCCCGTTCATGCGAGGAGTGAAAATGCGAAGAAATGCTGTTTTTACATTCTTAGTGACTGTGGAAGGAGGCTTATACGGTAAACACATCACGCATGATGCCATTTTGGGGTTAATGAGAGCACACCAAGTTAAGAGCCTACTGCTACTTCCAAGAACTCATGCACAAGGTGCTGGAAGAGTTTTACTATTGTCAGTTATGTCAAAACATGAAGCCACACAACCGTGACAGTAAGGATACATTGCATTCACTAGTACCGGACAAGTTTCTAGCCGTCCTTTGTGTGGATCTTTGTGGCCCATTGCCTGCACCGGAGGTGGCTGTAAGTGCCGGGTGATCAATAAGTCAGTATGAATTTGAAAACTTCATAAACCACGGAATAACGCAGATAGGTAAAAATTGACACACATGCTTGGAATGCCAAAGGGTTTAATTAGAACAAAAAAAACAATGTTCACAAAATGTCCGACAGATGGCACTGGACAGCAAAACGTCAGTACTGATGGGTGAGCGGTACGCCGACATGTTACAGAATCACATCATCCCCAGCCAGGCTGATAAAACACCTGCTGGAACGTACGATGTTTATGCAGGATGGCGCTCCACCCCATATTGCTAGACGCGTGAAAGATCTCTTGCGCGTGTCGTTTGGTGATGATCGTGTGCTCAGCCGCCACTTTCGTCATGCTTGACCCTCCAGGTCCCCAGACCTTAGTCCGTGCGATTATTGGCTTTGGGGTTACCTGAAGTTGCAAGTGTATCGTGATCGACCAACATCTCTAAGGATGCTGAAAGGCAACATCTAACGCCAATGCCTCACCATAACTCCGGACTTGCTTTACAGTGCTGTTCACAACATTATTCCTCGACTACAGCTATTGTCGAGGAATGATGGTGGACATATTGAGCATTTCCTGTAAAAAACATCACATTTGCTTTGTCTCAATTTGTTATGCTAATTATTGCTATTCTGATCAGATGAAGCGCCATCTGTCGTACACATTTTTAACTTTTGTATTTTTTTGGTTCTAGTAAAACCCCATGTCATTCCCAGCATGTTTGTCAATTTGTGCCTCGCTATCTACATTATTCAGTGATTTATTCGGGTTTCAAATGTGCTTTCTTTAATGCCTTCACGTAAAAGTGTACTAATTAAGCAAATAGTGAACCAATTCTAAATCGACTACTTGACTACTTCGTGTAGCGTGTTGGCAAGCCAAATGCAGTACTGTCGGGTTCTGTTTCCAGTTTTATCTCTTTTGCTTATAGAAATGCATTAAACAGAATGTGTATTAAACAAATGCACACCTCAAGGTAGCATCCCGAAAGGAGTCCAGTGGGATGGATTTTGAGAGAGCTAAACAGATTTATGCACACCTAAGGCCGTGCCCAACGAACTGCATGCATTGACTACGTGGGGAAATTTAAGATATCACGAGCAATTTTCCCAGTACTACCACAAATTTCACAGCATCATTATTGATGTTTCGTCAAGAAGAGCGGAATAAGAGGGTAGATAAAATCCCCAATCTACCGAGACTGAATCCTCATAGGGCAGGAAAAGGTTAGAAACGCCCCGGTTAATCTCACAGAGAAGGCCAGAGTACTTAAACGTGCATATGATCGAAGTATTAGATTAGTTTTGGAGGGCAGCGTGGAGGGTAAAAATCGTAGAGAGAGACCAAGAGATGAATACACTAAGTAGGTTCAGAAGGATGTAGGTTGCAGTAGGTACTGGGAGATGAAGCGGCTTGCACAGGATAGAGTAGCATGGAGAGCTGCATCAAACCAGTCTCAGGACTGAAGACCACAACAACAACGACAACAACAACAACAACAACAACAACAACAGCAACAACAACATGATCGAAGAAGATTGCGGAAGCTAGGTTTTAATATCAGAGAACACGTACTCTTGAAAACATACCGTAAGTCTTAGCTGTTAACTAAGGAAAACAAAAAATTGCAACTTCTTTATATTGAGCAACTTACGATTTTGAGAATCGTGTATAACTTGGTTATCTGGGAACAAACCGAATGAAAAGGCTTTATCCACATCAAGACTGAAAAATACTTCTCTTAATATAACCTAGACTTATCCGTAAACTAATACGTAAGTAGATGAGATAATGATTAATGAAAGCTTAATGATTTTGTATATAGTAAGGTATAATGATTTTCTATCTAAGACAGTAGCATAAGTTAATGAATGTTTCGTTCACAGAGCTCAGCAACAAGGATGGTATAAATATTGTTATCTTATATTTGTAATGATATATTATAATGTCCAATATGTACCTGTGGTCTAGGGGCAGCGTCTTTGATAAGTAGTCAGAACGTATAAGATCCTAGGTTCGAAACCCATCACCGCTCATATTATGAGTAATAATCAGCATTGGTGGCCGAAGACTGTTGTTGCAACGGCCTTGTCAAAGAGGTTCACGGCACCGTCCTGTCCTTGTAGTGGGAAACTGTCCCAAGAGGCGGAAGAATCAGCAATGATCTACGGTGTGAGGATGTAGAAGGCAGTGGAAACCACTGCATTAAAGACACATAACGTGTATACACAGGACATATGGCCCGTAACTGAAGAAGCATCTTGACGATCTCCCCATTGGGAAAAGATTCCCGAATAGTCCCCCATTTGGATGTCTCGAAGGTGAACATGAGAAAAAGATTGAATAAGCAACGAAAGGATAGCCGTCTACGAATCGGGGGGATGAACGTCACAACCTTGAACGTTCAAGGGAAGCTTGAAAATCTGAAAATGGAAATCCAAAGCCTCAATCTACATATAGTTGGCCCAGTGAAGTGAAATAGAAAGAAGACAAGGATTTCTGGCCAGCTGAGTAAAGGTAATATCAACAGTAGTAGCAAATGGTATGAATAAGAAGTTAGGGCAGACGGTGTGTTACCGTGAATAGTTCAGTGATGGGGTTGTTCTTATCAGAATCGGCAACAAACCAACATCGACAACGAAAGTTCAAATGTTTCAAATGGCTCTGAGCACTATGCGACTTAACTTCTGAGGTCATCAGTCCCATAGAACTTAGATCTACTTAAACCTAACTAACCTAAGGACATCACACACATCCATGCCCGAGGCAGGATTCGAACCTGCGACCGTAGCGGTTGCGCGGTTCCAGACTGTAGCGCCTAGAACCGCTCGACCACCGCGGCCGGAAATAGTTCAGGTATACATGCCGATGACGCAAGCTGACGATGAAGATACAAAGAAAAGATATGAGTCTATTGAAAGGGTAATACAGTACGTAAAGGGAAATGAAATTCTAATAGTCATGGGGGACTGGAATGCAGTTGTAGGGGAAGGAGGAAAAGAAAGGATATGAGACTACTGAAAGGGTAATACAGTACGTAAAGGGAAATGAAATTGTAATAGTCATGGGGGACTGGGATGCAGTTGTAGGGGAAGGAGTAGAAGAAAATGGTAGAGGCGAATATGGGCTTGGTACTAGGAATGAGAGATGAGAAAGACTAATTGATTTCTGTAATAAATTTCAACTAGTAATAGCGAACACTCTGCTCAAAAATTATAACAGGAGGAGGCATACTCGGAAAAAGCCGTGTGATATGGGAAAATTTCAGTTAGATAGCATCATTATCAGACAGAGATTCCAAAATCAGATACTTGATTGTAAGGCGTACCCAGCAGCAGATATACATGCAGATCGCAATGTAGTTGTGATGAAGAGCAAATTAGTCAGGAAGAATCAATAAGCAAAGAAGTAGTATACAGTAGTACTAAGGAATCACAAGGTACAGTTAATGTTCTCTAAAGCTGTAGATATATTAATAAGGAATAGTTAACCAGGCAGTACAATCGAAGATGAATCGACATCTCTTAAAAGGGCAATCGCATAGGTGGAAAGAAAAACATAGTACAAAGAAGGTAACTGCGAAGAAACCATGTTTAACAGAACAAATACTTCAGCTGATTAATGAAAGAAGGAAGCACAAAAATGTTCAGGGAAATTCAGGAATACATAAATACAAGTCGCTGAGGAATGAAATAAATAGTATATTGAAGCCAAAACGAAATGGCTGCTTGAAAAATGTTAAGAAACAGGAAAGAAATTACTGTCGCAAGAACTGACTCAGCATATAGGAAAGTCTAAACAACTTTTAGTGAAATAAAAAGCAAGGGTGTTAACATTAAGAGTGTAACAGGAATCCCACTGTTAAATACAGAGGAGAGAGCGGATGGGTGGAAAGAGTACATTGAAGGCCTCTAAGAGGGGACAGTGCTGTCTGTTGTGATAGAAGGAGAAACAGGAATCGTTTTGGAAGAGATAGGGGATTCAGAATTAGAATCAGAATTTAAGAGAGCTTTGCAGGAATGAAGATCAAATAAGGAAGAAGGGATACATGACATTCCATCAGAATTTCTAAAATCATTGGGGGAAGTGGCCACAAAAAACTATTCACGCTGGTGTGTAGAATGTATCAGTCTGGCGACATATCATACCACTTTCGGAAAAATATCATCCACACAAGTAAGAAGACTGTAAGAGGAGGCAAGTGCTATAATTATCTCACAATCAGTTAAACAGCTCATGCATCCACGTTGCTGACAAGGATAATACACTGGAGAATGGAAAAGAAAATTGAGTATGTGGTAGATGACAATTAGTTTGGCTTTAGGAAAGGCAAAGGCATCATTCTGATGTTGCGGTTGACTATGGAAACAGGAGATAAGATAGATCAAGACATGGTAAAAGCTTTCGAGAATGTAAAATGGTGCAAGATGTTCAAAATTCTGAGAAAAATAGGGGTACACCACAGGGAGAGACGGGTAATATACAACACTTAGCCAAGAGGGAAAAATAAGAATGGACTACCAAAATCGAAGTGCTAGGATTAAAAAGGGTGTCAGACAGGGATGTCGTCTTTCGCCCCTACTGTTCAGTCTATACATGGAAGAAGCAATGATGGCTGTAAAAAAGAGTTGAGGAATGTAATAAATATTTAAGGTGAAATGATATCAATGACACGATTCGCTGATGATATTGCTATCCTGATTGAAAGTGAAGAAGAATTACATGATCTGCTGTTCAGAATGAACAAGCTAATGAGCACAGAATATGGATTGACAATAAAGCTAAGAAAGATGAAAGTAATAAGAAGTAGTAGAAACGAGAACAGCATGAAACTTCCAGAATGAGATTTTCACTCTGCAGCGGATTGTGCGCTGAGTTTGGAAGGTAGGAGACGAGATACTGGCAGAAGTAAAGCTGTGAGTACCGGGCGTGAGTCGTGCTTCGGTAGCTCAGATGGTAGAGCACTTGCCCGCGAAAGGCAAAGGTCCCGAGTTCGAGTCTCGTTCGGGCACACAGTTTTAATCTGCCAGGATGTTTCAGCACGAAACTTAACACTAGGATTGATGCTCTTGAAATAAATAAAGTCTAGGAATTCTACTACATAGGCAGCAAAATAACTAATGACGGACGGAGCAAGGAGGACATCAAGAGCAGACTAACAGTGCTAAGAAGGACATTCCAGCCCAAGAGAGGTCTACTGATATCAAACTTGGGCCTTAATGTGAGGAAGAAGTTTCTGAGAATGTATGTTTGGAGCACAGCATCGGACAGTTGGAAAATTGAAGCATTTGGAATATTGAAAATTAGGTGAACTGATAAGGTAAGGAATGAGGAGGTTCTGCGTAGAATGGGAGAGTATAGGAATATGTGGAAGACACTGACAAGGAGAAGGGACAGGCTAATAGAAACCCTGTTCAGACTTCAGGGGATGACTTCCATGATACTAGAGGGGGCTGTAGAGGGCAAAAACTGTGGTGGAGATTGGAATATATCCAGCGGATTGTTGTGGACGTAGGTTGCAAGTGCTACTCTGAGACGAAGAGGTAGGCACGGGACAGGAATTCGTGCTGGGCTGAATCAAACCAGTCTGAAGATGGATGATGACTAAAAAAAAGTGTATATTTTTATGTCAGCTAGTGTGTGTGTAGTGATAAATTTTAATTTTTGAAATGATTATTTTCAACTTTTTGTTGACGTTGAGATCGGTTGGTTGGTTGATTTTGGGGGAGGGGACCAGACAGCGAGCTCATCGCTGCCCCATCGGATTAGGGAGGGAAGTCGGCCGTGCCCTTCAAAGTAACTATCCCGGAGTTTGCCTGTAGCAGTTTAGGGAAATCATGGAAAACGTAAATCAGGATAGCCGGACGCGGTAATCTTCGTCCTCCCGAATGCGAGTTCAGTTTGCTAACAACTGCGCCATCTCGCTTGGTGATGAAAAGGGATTCATTTGTAAATTCAGTTAGCATCTGTGTGATAGTGACAGCTAAATTCCTTTTGGTTAAAGTCATTTAGAGTATTTATTTGAAATGAGAATTTTGAATCACTGTAGCAGTTGATGTACGGAAATTCTTGAGTTTTAAGCTGTAAATTATTAACCTATATCTTTGAGAATGCCTGGTGTAGGTGATTTATAGCGGGATAGTGCTAATCTGTGTCTTTTGCTGACGATATTTATGTTAGGGTGAGTCATCAGCCCAATTTGTAGCACCCAGAGTAATTGAATATGTCTTTTGAGTTTTCGCGATCCTGAAGTCGTAATCCAAATCAGACAAATCTTTTCTAAAGCTCCGTTTCTGTCATGTATGGTTTACGAACTTCAGTAGAATTTGAGTACGTCAGAGTGCAGACTGGTACGAAGATGTGATGACGATACGACTACTCAGCCTAAGGGAATCTGAAGCCAGTCTTTAAAACAAAAGGTGTCAATACGCACAAGCTGTGGATGATTGAGTTGTATGCGGATGATTTTTGGCGTTACAAGGGATGTACCGCAAATAATAAAACAGTGGTTGGAGAAATGATACTATCATGAACGATCAGTTACAACCTTACAGAGAACCGCCATGATACCAATGACGTGGAAATAACAGTTCAACCCTTAAGCGAATGGTGACGGTCTTAGGATATGTAAATAGCATTTATTTGTAATTATTCAGAGATGCAAATACATGACAAGTGTGAATTATGCAGTTTTGTTTCAGGAACTGAGTCCAAAAAATGGTTCAAATGGCTCTGAGTACTATGGGACTTAACATCTGTGGTCATCAGTCCCCTAGATCTTAGAACTACTCAAACCTAACTAACCTAAGGACATCACACACAGCCATGCCCGAGGCAGGGTTTGAACCTGCGACCGTAGCAGTCGCTCGGTTCCGAACTGAGCGCCTTAACCGCGAGACCACCGCGGCCGGCAGGAACTGAGTCCCTGCCTTTTTATTACAAGTAGACGTCTACTTTTTCCATGTGTATTACCTTACACCGTTCCGAATATAATGACACAATCCAGTCTTACGATCAACTTCGGGTTCTGTTCGACAAAGGTAATGACATTAGCTGTCGGAGAAACATTATCAACTGCGAGAAAGAAGCGCTCCGGATGGAGGAATAATCTGAGACGCTACTGGGAGTAGAGGAGGTGCACTGGATATTGTAACTTTTGTCTTCAGCTGATGACGAGAACAGATGTCGAGGAACACGCAGAAATTTTCCTATTGTTGTAGAGCAGTCATTGTGATATTTCATAAAGACAGAACATTATTTAAGCTCTAAGGTGTATAAAAGTCATCTGAGAGCTCTTAAGTAATATTAACGCCTACAAGTAACATAAATATATAAAAGTTTGTGAAAAGGTGAGCTATTTTTCATCCGCAATTAACTTTACTGGCCTATGTAGGTATTCACTAGATACTCGTCTCCCTTGATGTATGAGTGCCAGTTCGAGCCTCCACACGGCCCTGTTCCATCGGAATACGCCTCCTTTCATCGGAACTGTTTCAATTTTATCAGTAATTTTCCCACAGTCTGATGCCAGCATTCAAGAATCACGAAGTGTACTACTGCACGTAGCATGTAGTCACGTCTGTCTGTAGCGAAGTTGTATGTATAGAAAACGCAGTTCAGCAACGTCAGCTGCGCGAAGCGGATCAGAGGTGAAACGATCGAACTCAATTGTCTTTCAGATAACGGCTACTGTTAATATTAAAAAAAATTTGAAATATTTTCAAAACCTGCTAGGTATATGCAGATGAAGGATACTTAAGCATTAAAGAGATTATGCAGACTTTTTAGTATTATACATTCCAGATAGCAGAAATATTTAAAACTCCATTAATTTATAAGTAGAAAGTGAATATACTAACATTAAACAAAAAAGGGTTGTGCGACTTAAAAGGAAGTTGGTAGACTTGTTTCTACATCTAAAACATGGCGTCATTTCAAATTGCGCATCATTCGCGTAAGGGTTAGTAGCGCAACTATGAGGATGCAAATTAGGTTTGCTTTAGATACCGTTCGTAAGTGTCATGAGCGTTAATGTTGTGATTCGACGCGGCGAGTTTACATAAGTGTAGCCTTTGAGGCGACAAAGACGCCGTTATCAGAATCTCACTGAATCTAAACAACGTCGTGCAACAGGGCTACAAGAAGCTGGAGGTTCCTTTCACAGAAGTGTAGCCACTGTCCATGATTGCTGGCAGTCGAGGTCACGAGAATGTATGGTCGCAAGAAGACCGGGCTTTGGATGGACCACGCGGCACTACCGAAAAGGAAGACCATCATGTCCGACATATGGCTGTGGCGGAACGTCCTGCATCTGCAGCAGCTGTTTGAGCAGCAGATGGCACCACAGTGACGCAACTAAGTGACAAATCGGTTACTTCAAGGACAGGTGCTAGCCAACTCTTAGCCCTGTAGAGTGCATCCCGTTGATCCCAAACCACCACCAATTGAAAGCCTTGGTGGCCGAGCGTTTCTAGGCGCTTCAGTCCGGAACCGCGCAGCCGCTACGGTTGCAGGTTCGAATCCTACCTCGGGCGTGGGTGTGTGTGATGTCCTTAGGTTAGTTAGGTTTAAGTAGTTCTAAGTTCTAGGGGACTGATGACCTCAGATGTTAAGTCCCATAGAGCCATTTGAACCACCAGCAGTTATGACTTCACTGGAGCTCATTGGAGGCATCTACATCTACGTTATTACTCTGCTGTTCACTATAAAGTTCCTGGCAAAGTGTTCAATGAACCACGTTCAAGCTGTCTCTTTACAGTTCCACTCTCGAGCGGCATGCGGGAAAAATGAGCGCTTAATTTTGTCTGTGCGAGGCCTGATTTAACTTATTTTATCCTGATGATCATTTCTCCCTAGGTAGCTGGGTCCCAACAGAATGTTTTCGCAATCGGAGAAGAAAAAAATTGTTCAAATCGCTCTGAGCAATATGGGATTTGATATCTGAGGTTATCAGTCCCCTAGAACTTAGAACTACTTAAACCTAACTAACCTAACGACATCACACACATCCATGGCCGAGGAAGGATTCGAACCTGCGACCGTAGCAACAGCGCGGTTCCAGACTGAAGTGCCTGGAACTGCTCGGCCACAATGGATGGCGGAGAAGAAAAGGCGACTGAAATTTCTTGAGAAGATCCCGTCGCAACGAGAAACGCCTATGGTTTGATGATTGCCACTCCAATTCAGATACCATTTCCGTGGCACTATCTCCCCTATTCCGCAATAATACAAAACGAGATGCCCTTCTTTGAACTTTTTCGATGTCATCCGTCAGTCCCACCTGATGCGGATCCCACACTGCACAACAATACTCCAGAATAGGGCAGTCGGTTGTGATGTTATCAGTCTCTTTAGTGGATCTGTAGCACCATCTAAGTGTCCTGCCAATGAATCGCTCTCTTTGGTTTGCTCAAACCACAGCATTATCTATGTGATCGGTCCAACGTAGGTTATTTGTAACTGTAATCCCTAAGTGTTTAATTTGATTTACCGCCTTCAGATTTGGGTGACTTACAGCGTAATCGAAAGGTAGCGGATTTCTTTTAGTAATTATGTGAATAACTTCAAAATTTTCTATATTTAGGGCGAATTGCCACTTTTCGTACCTTACAGATATCTAAATCGTTTTGCAATTCGTTTTGGTCAACTTTATAAGACGGAAAATGACAGCATTATTTGCAAACAATCTAATAGGGCTACTCAGATTGTCTCCTATGACGTTAATATAGATCAGAAACAGCAGAGGGCCCGTAACAGTTCCTTGGAGAACGCCGGATATTGCTTCAATTTTACTCGATGACTTTCCGTCTTTTACTGCGGACTGTGACTTTTCTGACAAGATATCACGAATCCAGTCGCACAACTGAGACGATATTCCAGAGGTACGCAGTTTGATTAGAAGACGCTTGTGAGGAACGCTGTCGAAAGCCTTCTGGAAATCTAAATATATGGAATCAATTTGACATCCCTTGTCAAGAGCACTCATTACTTCATGACAATAAAGAGCTAGTTGGGTTTCACAAGAACGATGTTTTCTGAATCGGTGCTTTGTGTCAATAAATCCTTTTCTTCGAGGTAATTCATAATGTTCGAACACAGGATATGTTCCAAAACCCTACTGCAAATCGACTTATAGTTATATGAGCCTGTAATTCAGCGGATTACTTCTATTTCCCATTTTGGGTTTTGGTGTCACTTGAGCAATTTTCCAGTCTTTAGTTACGGAACTTTCTGTGAGCGAGCGGTTGTATGTAATTGCTTAACATGGAGGTTTTATAACAGCATACTCTGAAAGGAACCTGACTGGTATACAATCTGGAGCTGAGGCCTTGTCTTTATTACGTGAAGCTGCTTTGCTTCACCGAGGATATGTACTTCTATGTTTCTCATCAGTTGTTCTTGATTACAATTTAGGAATATTAACTTTGTCTTCTTTGGTGAAGAAGTTTCGGAAAACCATGTTTAATAACTCTGCATTACTGGCACTGTCATTAGTGAGGTGGAGATCCGTTGTGTTTTCTGATGAAAGCCAGTGACGCCGCAGTGCCAGTGATGACTGTGTTGTTTAGGAGGCCAGTTGAGGGCCAGCAACCGTCTGCGTACTGGACACACTGCATCTACACCGGGACTTGAGGTCTGGTGCTTCTTATGGCCACAGGAGCATCTCGTGGATATCCCAAGCACCTTGACTGTAAAACTTTAGGTCAGTCTGGTGATTCGACTTGGTGGTTCGACCTGTTGTGCTGCCATTCATGAACAGCATTCCAAGCGGTGGTTTCCAACATGATAACGCACGCCTACATACCGCTGGTTTTACCCAATACGATCTAAACAGTGTCGACATGTTGCCTTGCCCATTTAGGTCCCCAGATCTGTCTCCAGTCGATGTCATACGGGACGATATCAGACGACAACTTGCAAAATACCTCCCCTTCCCCCCTGCCCCTCCACTCATAGTAAACCTCCAGTTTAGCCGGTGAGTCCGTAGATAGTGGAATAAGCGACTTACAATACTCCGACTTGAGTTTTTCGACAGTTAAAGAAGTCAGTCCATGAAATGACAAAGCGAGCTACAAATGGAAACCTGCCGCTCGCTCCTTACTCGGCACCTACTGCATCGCTCATGCACTCACTTGACGTCTGTGAACTACGAAAACAGGAAATAAAGTAAAATGTGCTCTTATCTGCAAGTAAGGGGTACCTTACAAACTCCAGCGTCAGACAACCTTAACCGTTCTGTGCTGACCGACCAATTGCAACAAGCATGGAACTCCATGCCACAAACTCCATGCCACAAACTGACATCTGGCCCGTACAATTCAATCTATAGATGTTTGCATGGCTGCATTCATCATCCTGGGGGTTCACCTGTTGTTAACCTATTAGCATATCACATTTGCAATGGTGTACCTCGCGCCTACATTAACCGTGATGTTGTAATGCTACGCAATTAAATAGTTACGTAGACATATGTATTTCATAAATTTCGTTACTCTACGTTACTTTTTGGTGCTGCGATTTTTTCCGTCGGTGTACGTTGTTTTTGTAAGAATAGGGCTGACCTCAAGTCAAATAACTGATTCTGTATTTAATTGGGTTCTAACTTATACTTTCCACTCACTGTTCCTCACTCTCTACCTTATCAGTAACTTATGAAAGCACGCTGTTATGAACGGCGTTGTAAATAATTTAAACGAATGAAAATATTATACTTTACAATCACGGAAAATACTGTGCAAGTCGTATTAACAGGACTGGTATGCTGAGTCTTGAATCACGGCGAATCAAAAACCCTTTCAAGATACTCAATGGAACATTTATTAGGTAATGGTATCGGAATTCCAAACTGATATAACATGTTTCGACTTAAATGGTATCCCAATAAACGATGTATACCGAGGTGAAGTTTTCATTAACCGTGATATTAAAGGTATAATACTTCATGTCCTCATCCACATAGTCGACGAACGCTGCTGCTCCAGATTCGATAGCAGATGGTGCCAGGCACAAGACAAGCTGCTCATGACAATTTTTGCAATACCTGCATATCTACGAATGTGTGCGAGCGTATAGTCAAGAGAAACACGTAATGAAAGATAATTGTTCTGAAACAAAATACACTCCTGGAAATTGAAATAAGAACACCGTGAATTCATTGTCCCAGGAAGGGGAAACTTTATTGACACATTCCTGGGGTCAGATACATCACATGATCACACTGACAGAACCACAGGCACATAGACACAGGCAACAGAGCATGCACAATGTCGGCACTAGTACAGTGTATATCCACCTTTCGCAGCAATGCAGGCTGCTATTCTCCCATGGAGACGATCGTAGAAATGCTGGATGTAGTCCTGTGGAACGGCTTGCCATGCCATTTCCACCTGGCGCCTCAGTTGGACCAGCGTTCGTGCTGGACGTGCAGACCGCGTGAGACGACGCTTCATCCAGTCCCAAACATGCTCAATGGGGGACAGATCCGGAGATCTTGCTGGCCAGGGTAGTTGACTTACACCTTCTAGAGCACGTTGGGTGGCACAGGATACATGCGGAATTGCATTGTCCTGTTGGAACAGCAAGTTCCCTTGCCGGTCTAGGAATGGTAGAACGATGGGTTCGATGACGGTTTGGATGTACCGTGCACTATTCAGTGTCCCCTCGACAATCACCAAAGGTGTACGGCCAGTGTAGGAGATCGCTCCCCACACCATGATGCCGGGTGTTGGCCCTGTGTGCCTCGTTGGTATCCAGTCCTGATTGTGGCACTCATCTGCACGGCGCCAAACACGCATACGACCATCATTGGCACCAAGGCAGAAACGACTCTCATCGCTGAAGACGACACGTCTCCATTAGTCCCTCCATTCACGCATGTCGCGACACCACTGGAGGCGGGCTGCACGATGTTGGGGCGTGAGCGGAAGACGGCCTAACGGTGTGCGGGACCGTAGCCCAGCTTCATGGAGACGGTTGCGAATGGTCCTCGCCGATACCCCAGGAGCAACAGTGTCCCTAATTTGCTGGGAAGTGGCGGTGCGGTCCCCTACGGCACTGCGTAGGATCCTACGGTCTTGGCGTGCATCCGTGCGTCGCTGCGGTCCGGTCCCAGGTCGACGGGCACGTGCACCTTCCGCCGACCACTGGCGACAACATCGATGTACTGTGGAGACCTCACACCCCACGTGTTGAGCAATTCGGCGGTACGTCCACCTGGCCTCCCGCATGCCCACTATACGCCCTCGCTCAAAGTCCGTCAACTGCACATACGGTTTACGTCCACGCTGTCGCGGCATGCTACCAGTGTTAAAGACTGCGATGGAGCTCCGTATGCCACGGCAAACTGGGTGACACTGACGGCGGCGGTGCACAAATGCTGCGCAGCTAGCGCCATTCGACGGCCAACACCGCGGTTCCTGGTGTGTCCGCTGTGCCGTGCGTGTGATCATTGTTTGTACAGCCCTCTCGCAGTGTCCGGAGCAAGTATGGTCGGTCTGACACACCGGTGTCAATGTGTTCTTTTTTCCAATTCCAGGAGTGTATATATAAATAAACAAAAACTTAAAGATAATCCCACTGCGTACTAAAACAGAAAATAACGGAACGGCAGTATCGAGGTAGGGCACATCTCCGCACATATGTGAAATTAGAATCTGATTATCAGTAACAATAAGTACCGTGTTGTTGAACGCAGTGGACAGCAATTTGATTAAAACCTCCAAAAAAATCTACCTTCGTGATGGTCAAAAGCCTACATCTCATGCCTGTGACAACACACCCCAAATCAAAACTGATCCCAGGCTGCCCACTGAAAGACGCTGTTCACGAAAACCGAGGGTCGTGGACATGCATTGTTGTCTTGGAAGACGCAGTCTTAATTGTAGAGCTGGACAGCAAATATAAGGATTCCGGTCGACGCTGCACACTCCTTGAATTACCTTCTATAATGGAGAGAACCTGTGATACACACCGCTTCTGGACACTGCTTCCGTTAACACAATGGCACTCAGTGACCGCGATGCCATCCCGTGAGGTCTTGGAAGCATGAGTCCTGATCCTATTTGCAAGTGTGGGTAAGGCGGTCACTCTGACGTTGATTAATCGTAGGTAATCAAGGGGACGTAGGTGAGCAGATAAGGCAGTACCATAGTCATAAGAACGGGAAGAGAACCAAGTCTACTACATAATTGTGATACAATTCGATATTTACAAATGAAAAAGTTCAAAGTCGGCTCCGTTAAATCTGATATAATTCAAGATTTTCAAAGAAGCAGAATTCGACTACTGATCACTCGAACCAGAAAGAAAGTGTCAACTAGCGTTCGATACCAGCTTCATATGTTATCAAGTAGCATCAGTTGAGGTAAAAGTCACAAAAATGTAACAAGCGCAGCTGCTATAAGGTTGAGACGAGCCACACAGAGCAATTCTAGCAGTGATAAGCTACAGTGGAGCGTCATAGCACGTTACCTAGCGTGTAGCATACAGTACATCTACATTTACAAGACCACTCTGCATTTCACAATTATGGGCCTCGTAGAAGCCTTATCGAACCACATTCACGCTATTTCTCCATCGTTCCACTCTCGAAGAGCACGCGGGTAAAAACGAATACTTAAATATTTCCTGCAAACGCTATTTTCTCTTATTTTAAGACAACGATCTCTTCTCCACATGTAGGTGAACGCCAAGCAAATATTTTCGCGTTCGGAGGAGAATGTTAGTGACTGAAATCGCTTGAAATGATCCTTACGCAACGAAAATCGTCTTTGTTTTAATGATTGTCACACGAACTCGAGTACCATATCCATGACATTTTGTACTCTATCCCGCGATAACGTGAAACGTGCTGCCCTTCTTTGAAATTACCGATGTCTTCCGTCAGTCCTATCGGACACCGCCAGGTAGTAATCGTGAAGAGGACGGCCAAGCGTAGTATAAGCTATTTAGTAGACCTGTTCTGCAAGTAAACTTAGTCCCTGGTGAGCTTTCCCCGCAACATTATCAGTGTCATTGTTATAATTTGAGTTATTCGCAACTGTAATCCCTAGCTATTTAGATGAACTCACAGTGTTCTGATATGTGTGATTCATCCTGCTACCGAAATTTAGCGGCTACCTTTTAGCACTAATGCAGATTCCTTCACACTTAGCATTATTTAAATTCTAACTTTTCGCACCATACGCACCTTATAGTAACAGCAGAAGGAAATAAACCAGCCAATTCTGCTTTCAAAACTTTGTCGTGACGGTAGACTATTCTGCAGCTAAAAATACCGAATTGCTTTATACTCTATCACCTGTCGATCATTTTGTGAGAGAAATAATCATGATCAATGGTACGATTTCTCTTCCACAAGAAGAAATCAACAACAGTCGCATTTAATAACCTTTCCTCTACCTGTGGAAGCGCTTATCAGTGTGCTGTTCCTTGCAATAATAAACAACATATCGAGCAAATGTTGTGAAGACTTTAAATCACCGGACTCGTACTCCAGAAAATAGGGATTTAAAATCCCGATCTGACTACACATGCTCTGGTAGATCGCAGTATCTCTCCTCTTCACTTTTAGCAAATGTCGAGATGTTTCCCAGTTTCTTTAAAAAAAAAAGCACTTCGATTTTCCTACGCCATCATTATCGTACCAGACTTTCTGCTCCATCTACAATGAACTCGTAGTTAACTGAGCATTCAATATTAACGTCCCACATTTTTCTTGTTCGAGGATTTGGTCGGAACGATTATTGGAGATATCTGAATTACTTTTTACTATTTTGCTAAATTAGAGCCTCCATCTCCGCTACGGATTTCTAAATATCTGGTTTTTGATAGACGACATACTGGCCATAGTAATCCAAGAAAAAGTGAGAATCGTACGTCATCGCACGATGAGTCTGAAAAACACGGCTAGGCCAGTTGTCGAAATAGCACCTAATGAGGGTATCCACAAACCGACTGTGTTCTCGATAACGTTTCTGTAATTAACACGCCGAGAATGCTCAATATAACACGATATTCTCTCATTATGGACTGATGCTAATGTGTTGATTGTCTTCGTTGATCTCTATTGTGCCGCGAGCCACTGACACAGACACATGCACGTATCAATGAAAAAAACTCTCGGCTTGAAAATACGTGTCCTAAGACTAATTGTGATACTAATTCACATTATTATCATTCTGTCAACTTCATAGGATTCATGTGGAGAGGCTGGAAATACATTCGACTATCAGAATACGGGAAACACTTGGTAAGGATTACCTGCGCGTTGCTCTGAATGAAACAAACGAATTAGAAAGCACGTCTTCCTAAAATCTATTGACTGGTGGTGCATTTTAGTAACAATATTAACAGATTGAAATCGCAAGAAAATAGAGTTCTATTAGTCATTTGCATCACAATCTTTAATACATTTTTTGTGATTATTCTTTTTAATGCGGAATACATGTACACGAAACAGAAAACTGAATACAAAGAAAATATCTAGAACAAAATAAAGTAGTAAACCTGCCCTTCTGATTATTGAGCTGATGTACGAAAACATGCTTAGATACAGGAATCACAGTTTGTCAAATCAGCAGACACCGTTTCTGTAAATATTGCTTTATATTTCTTCTAGGCTTTTTTTTTTTTTTTTACAGGGCACAATTTCTTCGCCTCCGGAACGCAACTTCAAGGAAAGTAATATTTACTGTACCGTCAACGTATATATATAATTAGAGATGAAGCGCAACCCCTAAGAGGGCTAGGATAGACCTGCAAATCGCTCACGACCTCTCCAAAAGACCCCTCACAGGATTCGCCAAAAGTTATTTAGGAAAATCTAGGAAAATTGTGTCAGTGCTGGGCCGTGGCGAGACAGAGCCAGATGTATCTCTGATGTGAGTACGATCGATTTCCTGGTACAGAGGTTTGTCTTGGGGCTTGGTCTGGCTCGGGATATAAGCGAGTGCCGACCGCGAGTACTGGCAACAACGCTCTGAGAACGGAAGGCGGCCGTGCGAGTGTCAGCTACTGGCTGGAGAGCAGAACCGAAGACGGCGTGCCTGAGGCCGGGAGGCAGTTACGACGTGGTTATACTGGTGGCTGTGGGAGTTGGCCGGCGCTGTGCATTCTTCGGTAACCTCGTGAGCTGCGGATGTGCCCGCTACCTTGGAGAGACTCGCTGTTAAGGTCTTGCGAAGTGATGGTCTGACATCTTCGCAAAATCGCTCCAGCATCAAGACACCGAGTTAAGTACTCAAATTACTAAGAGTGCTTAGTTAACTGTGATTGTGATCGCTGTTGGTAAAGTAATACGTTGCCCGACGCGTGGTGTTATGTGTGTTCGATTTAATTTGATGCCTCTTACGAAACGTGTGCTCTGCTTCCGCATAATATTGATGTATTTGCAGAATGTTATTTCGTTAGCTATTATTAGCAAGTCTTTAATTTGCTTACGATATTGGTTTATCCGTGTCAATATGTCTTCTGCGGGCAATCTGACTTTCTATTTCTAAAGGTTACCGTGTTGAGCCTTGCCGGCCCACTTAAGGCGTCCATTATGTGTATCATTGAGTTCTAGTGAGTGTCGATTCTCGTGAGCGAGTTCATTTCCCACTCTTGGCGTTTGTTTATCACGTACTATTTCACTTAACGTAAGGAGTTGCGAATGAAATCAGTTGTTGTTGAGCCTTGATTTTATAGTGTTAATTTATTTGTCAATGTTAAAGTTAAGAAAAGTTTTTTCGGCCTCCTGTTGTTTGGTGTGGTCTGTGTTTCAGTGAGCTGAGGCAGCAAGCAACCGAAGCTCGGAGCGTCCCTTTGAATTACAAGTTTGGTTTACGGGCGGTGGACTTCGTCCGAGCTCTTGTGTTCCTCTTTGGTAGCGTTTGCTGGGTTCACATTTCGGTGGCCTACTGGATGTTGGATTGCAAACGGAGCCACGACGTGGTTCGAAGTAACGTATTACTTCCCTCAGTCGGTTCCACCGTTCGTGGTTAAGCTTCGGCCTTACAAACTGGGACCTAACTTCTGTTGTTACACATTTATGATTGTACAAAGTCGTAACTTTCTATGCCCTAAAAATCCATCTTACAAGACAATGGCCATTTAAATAATTTCGAGGTTCGCTCTGCAAGGTTCTCGATGTAGTAATTTGCAAGATTGCCCAAGTTACGTTTTAATAAATATGCTATAAGTATTCTTCTGAAAGTTGAGGCTGTGTGTCTACTGTTATTTTACATGTAATGTTTAAGTAATGGAATTTAAAGTGTCTTAAATAACTTGTTTTGTTAAAGTTAAGGTCAAATTCAGCCTTAGTGGCTCCTGTCAATTTTTATATGAGATCGTTGCCAATTGGTTATTAGTTTATTAATGATTGTATGCAATGAGAGAGTTCCTTAAATATTTTGCCCGAGTGGCGTTTCTCAATGTTTATGGGAGATCGTTGACTAATGATTTATTAACTTACTTATGAATTTATGTAATGAGTGTTTCGTAAATAATCTTGCCTGAGAGGCGTCTGTCATTTTTTATGTGGTATCGTTTTTTGTAGTTAACCAACACATTAGAATTGAAATGTTCACTTTATTGGGTGAGCCCTTCCACTACCTTTAGATTTTAAGGTTAAATAAAGCAGGTGTTAAGTAGAAACGTTCCAAGGACGCTTCTGAACTGCGCTCCTCCCTCACAACTCTGTAGTCTATAAATTACCTTAGCTCTCGGAGAAAATGATTTGTTGCTCTGTCGTATAGATTGCGACCAAATAACTGCTAAAACACTGAGATTAGTTATTCCCTTGGCGCCTTTCAGTGTCGATAATTACTTTGTACCTGAAGTCATGAGCAATTAAATACAGACAGTGGAAGGTTATCTTCAAATTTTATTCGACGCGCACTGCAGTTCTAGGATTTTAAGGACATAAACGGGCCATAGTAACTGAGAGGTTAGTGAAATTTATGATATCACCAATTCCACATGTTTCTTAGTTTGGACATTGGCCAAGCAGGAAAGCCAACTGAAGAGAAATTTAGAAATGGAACCAATATCAGGGAGGATGTAAAAAAACAGTAACATTTTGACTATGACGTAATTCTGACTGCAAATGACTTGGAAAGTAAATTCAGCTCAATGAGTAGCGACTGAAAATGAGAGCCTAGGCTAACAGTCACTTCCACTAAAACGTTATTTGTGCTGGTTAAGTAAGGTCTGGAATTCTATGAGGGAATGAGATGGCGGAAGTAATAGTCTTCTTTTTCTCACAACAGTAGAAATAAACAAGTGAAGTAAAACGTAGACAACCTAAAAAAGATGGCCTTCTCTTGAAAAGTGCCGTTTAAAAGTTTTTGACTACCCATCAAAACTATTGTTATGTGGTTGAAATAGGAATTTCGTGTTTAATGTCCCATCATATCCACATTCTTATAATAGAACAAGTATAAGTATTTAAAGACGAAGCGTCTCTGTTGTGTATTTGGTTGCTGCCGCAGAGAAGCGCTAATGAGTATACACAAAACCACTTGGGTGCCTTTATAGCCGATCTCATTCCTTCAGCTGTACGTGTAGCATTCACCTAGCACTACATTACTGAACTTTGTCTACATCTAGCAATGTGTGTTGTACATTTGATCAGTTTCATAATATATTACCTCCTTACGGGGCCGAAGTAAGAGACTTGAACTGAACAACGTGTTCAAATTGTAGCTGTACATCAGGAAAGTTGTTCTGTTACGAGAATAGTAACAAAAGCTGGCGTAGCGCAATCTACAGTGGTGTATACGTTGCAGCGGATCAAGCAAACTGGTGCCAATGTACGTGTTTCCCGATCTGAAAGACACCGAATAACAACATGCAGTGAAGACCAGTCCATATGTGTACAGGGTACACATCACAGAATTCGTACTACTCCTGAAATACGTGACGAAGTAAGTATTCTGTTTCAAAATTTAATCACCGTCTTCTTCGACAAATTTTAAAGGAGTGTACAGTGGTCAAAAATCCTTAATCGGTAAACAAAATAATTTAAAAGACTGCAGTGATGACAGTAACACAAAAACTGGAGTGTGAAGCATTGATACAACGTGTTATTCAGCGACGAATCTAGCTCGCAAGCACTTTGGAAGCCATCGTCGAACACGTCTGCTCGTGGACGAAGTAAGATTGGGAGGGGGGAGTAAGCCATGATGTGACGATATTTCGTTCCTAAGAATTAATGGAACATTAAGGAGGGAAGGATACCGCAGGATACTGACGAACAGCTAGCGACAGCCTTACTGGTCGCGGTTTGTTCTGCAGCAGAATAATGATGCTTAAAAATTGTGTAGAGGGTATGAAAGTGGAATAGAGAAACGTGAAAAAACGGAGTGATCCGGGTCAAGTCAGTCACCTAACGTAGATCACATTTCAACAGTTAGGGGATGGACTTGACAGAGAGGTCAGAAAGATGACATTAATGTCGAACATCTGTGAAATAATATACAGTCGTGTTGAACTACAGTATCTGCAAAAATAATACGAAGTCTTAACTGAAGAATGCCAGGAGCTTGTAAAACTCTTCTGAGTTAAAGGGCGTATACTCAGAAGGGACAAAATTCTAACCGATATTGTACTGTACTCAACGGCACAGATAGGATGTATTTATTTTGTTGGCCTATTTAAATTGTAAGATGTGCTTTTTTAATTTTTTTATTTTGAGCTTTTCCTCATTACAGAGGCTTATCTCCAACATAATAATTTACACGGGAATTACAATAGAAAGAATAAACGTTCGTAAACTTCATTATCGAAATATTCCTCCAGGTGTTTCGATCTCGTGTGTCCTCTTCCTCCTCGCCCATTCTCCTCCCTATGTGCTGTACGTTTTGGAGCCAGGTGGTCAAAGGTCGTCCTCTTCTTCTTCTCCCCTCCGGTTCCCACTCCAATATCAAGTTCGGTTTTCCGGCTTTCTCCATTCGTCGTACATGCCCATACCACTGTCATTTCTTCCTATCCATTACGTCATACATTCCTTCTTTTATTTCCATTCTCCTTATTATTTCGGTATTCCTTATCTTTATTTTCCTGGAGATTCTTGCCGATCTCCTCCAGAAATCCATATCTAGAGCTTGTAATTTTTTAATGTGCTTCAGGTTAATTGTCCAGGTCTCCGTTCCATACAGAACCACACTCTCTAATATGGATTTGTATTTTTTTTTTTTTTTAGTTCTGCTCATTACATTCTTGCTCCGTAAGACTGAGTTAAGCATCCCAATGACCTTCCGTCCTCTACTAATTCTTTTATTGATTTCTGACTCTGATTTTCCTACGATTTCTAAAATGGACCCCAAGTAACAGAAAGTGTTTATCTTTTTGATTTTCTTTCCTTCAATGTGTAGCTCATCTGAATCATTAGTAAAGTATTCCGTTTTTTGATAATTAATCTTCAAACCTCTAAGTTTTGTATGCTACTACTGATTGATTGCACATATAGTTAGCATTCTCCCCCATCTTGTGCTACGACTACTTGATCATTAGCAAACAATAAATGATGTAGGTAAACTCCCTCTGCTATTTCTAATCCCATACTATTACATTTACGATATCATATTCTACGGCTAATATTTATTTAGGTTTTAAATAATTATGGTGACATGAGACAGCCCTGTAAGAGGCCTTTTCTCGTTTCAAATTTCTTTCAAACTTTATAACCAATTTTCACTTGGTAAATGTTATCTTTATACACCTGCTGATTTATTTTAATCTAGGAAAGGTTTATGTGTGACAAATGTAGTGCTCTTCAAAGTAATTCTCTTGTAACAGTACCATACGCTTTTTCTAGATCATTGAAAATTAATCCTATATTTCTTTAATTTCGCTATGTTTCTCCAAAATCTGTCGTAATGTGAAAACATGGTCTACACATGATCTCCCAGCCGTGATACCACGTTGTTCTTCTTGGGTTCTAAGATTTTTTCCACTTTGTTTTCAATTTCTTTCGCAAAAATTCTCATTAATATGTTTGTAACACAAATTCCACGATAGTTAGAACAAATTTTGCGATCCCCTTTCTTAAATATGGTACTGATGTAACCTAGCTTCATCTAATTGGGTACTGAATCTCCATGTATCATTTTGTTGAAGAGCTGTGTTTTCAGTTTCACAACTTTGTCACCATCATGTTTCAGACACTCCAGATTGATATTGCCTGTTCCTGGTGATTTACCATTCTTTCCTGTTCTCAACGCCTGAAGTAGCGTGCTTTCTAAAATCTTGTTCTAATCATCTTCATGTCCATTTTCTTCCACTGTTCCTTCTTCTAGATATTCTTCTCTGTCCTCATTTAATATTTTTTGGAAATACTCTCCCCATTCTTTTGAGTTATCAGTTGGAGATTGATTTTGCTTTTCGTATCCTGTCGAAACCCTTTTAATACTGACCATGCTTATTTTGCTTTCCCAAATCCTAATTTGCTATTAACCTTGGCACATGTTCTTTCCCATGCTTTATTTTTTGCCATCCTCATTTTTTTCATCATTTCATTCTTCTTCTCCCTGTATATTGATATTTTCTTCTTCTGATTTATCATTCAGCCACTGAATTAACGCATTCCGTTTTTCTCTATCGAGGACCTTTATTTCCTCTGACCACCACTCTGCTGTACGGTTGTGGCTGCTATCTTTTTTACCCCACACCTCCGTTGATGTGTTTTTCACATTAGTTTTTATATAGTAATATATTTCCTCAATACGTCCTTCAAATGATTTAACCAGTTTCCTTTCCATCCTGGCCACAAACAGTGTTCTGATACTTTCGTCTTGTAGGCTGTCAATATGAAAAGGTAAATTTTAATCTTTCTCAGTCTGGTTCGTTTTATTTATGTTATTTGTATCATTCCTTGCGTTCTTCCATGGCTAAAAAATTTCATTTTTACTAGATAGGTGTCTGATCCACACTGGACTACTGAGTTGAAACTGCTTGTTTGCTTAGTGATAATAAAATCTATTATAGAACGAAGTTCTTTAGTGTTCTGTTGCCAAGTATGTTTATGAATGTCCTTGTGTTTGAAAAATGTGTTAGTAATTTTTAGATCAAATTGTTCACAAATTGCAATCAATCTTTCCTCATTGTCATTATATTCGTCCTCTCCATATTTTCTTACTATTCTACAGGATTCTCTAATTCCTACCCTTCCAGTCATATCTCCCATGATAATAAGTTCCTTTCTTCATAGGATTTTTTCAATTGTGTCCCTGAGGGTGGCCAAGAATGTATCTTTCTCCTTATGTTTTGTGTCGTTTGTGGGTGCATATACCCAAATAATCACAACCTCCCTAGCAAATAATCTCATTTCAACAGTTATAATACGTTGATGAACGGCCGATTTGTGATTCTTTTTTTCATGATTTCTTTATCATAATGGCCACTCCTTCTTTGGCTCTTACTGGTTTTGATACCCCACTTCAGATATATACATAATTATCGATTTCTTCTTCTCCTTGGCTTTTCTTCTTTGTTTCAGAGAGTACAGCGACATATATGTTGAACATGTCAAGTTCTGCAGGTAGTAAATTTATTTTAGTGAAAATACCTTGCACACTACAGCATCCAAACATCATGTTCCGTTTACCATCGCCAGTTCGCCCTCCAAAGATCTAATTTTTCGAGTCATATTATTAGGTTTTTTAGCATTTTTAGGTTTTTATGTGAGTGAGGAGCTGGCCCACTGCACAACCCGCAACCCGGAGGACCAGGTAATTTTTACTCAAGGTTTTCTTCCTTTAGCCTTTGATAAGCCAATATCACACTACAAGGCAGCATTTGCTAGTTTTGGTCCACACCGGGTAATTTATTTCCCCGGTACCCACCATATCTGGTGAGCATTCCCCTATCCTCCTTCTGGAGAGGCGCCCCATGGGAGACCATCAAACTCTACACGGGAAAATGTGCTTGTACACTGAAATAAACTACAGTAAGACTGGCTCAACTCGGCACACGCGTAATTCGGAAATCTGCCCAAATGGTATAAGTATTACAGTTCCGACGCATTCAGTGCACTTTTATAGGATGATGTTTTGTACAAACCGGAACGTGCCTAACGCGGAAACGGATGTTCAAATGTTCAAATGTGTGTGAATTCCTAAGTGACCGAACTGCTGAGGTCATCGGTCACTAGACCTACACACTACTTAAAGTAACATCACACACCAACGCCCGAGTGGGGACTCGCGCAATTCGCGATATGGCGCCTCTAACAGCACGACTTCTCCGCGCGGCCGCGAAATCGGAAAGTCTATCTTATCAATATATTTAATTTAATAATTCCAGAACGACATTTTCACTCTGCAGCGGGGTGTGCACTGACTGCGAGAGGCAAAGATCCCGAGTTCGAGTCTCGGTCCGGCACACAGCTTCAATCTGTCAGGAAGTTTCGTTTTTATTTAATAATTCATTATATAATGCGGAAAAGAGCCTACACAGTACAGTACTACTGTATTACAGTTCACTAGTAATTCACGGCTCTACAAAAACGTAACTTTCAACACCTCTGTTAAGCGGCGCAAAACCATAAGAAAAGAGACCGAGCGCAGTGCGGCGTACCTGGTATGGACCTAAAACCGCGTCACTCTATGCAACAACGAATAAGTTAAGCTCAGTGTCGGTGCAGTACATAAAAGGAAACGGTTCGTTCGTAAGCGATCTGTTTGTCGGCTTTCTCGTTTTCCTCATTACTGATGCACGCCGCACATACAGGTACGTTGTGGCGCATCTACCGACACACTGCTGCCGTGATCGCAGTGAAAGCGGTGGATATTGTTCCGTTAAACAATAATTTTACCCAGCAGCCAGTTTCAGTTGAGAAATAGCACTTTCAGTGATACAGTGACATGACGTCGAAAAAACGGTATTTGTCGTTAACACTTAACGAAAAGAGAAATGTAACCGAGGCGAGTGAGAAAGACAAGCTCTCTGTGCGCAAAAACTTACCTTTATCTGGATCCATGTTGTGGAGGTGGCTCTGAAAGCCACTAAAGTGCGTGGAATTACGGAGTTTAAGGCATCCATGGGATGACTGGACAGTTTCAAAGCTAGGCACAACATCGTGTGTGTGGAGAAGCTAACGATGTGCACTAAAATGTAGCTACAGAATTGAAGACAATACTGTCCACCTCAGCTGTGAATTATGATCCGAAAGACGTGTTCAATGCCGATGAAACGGAACTCCTTTATAGCGCTCTGTCTTCAAAATGACTAGCATTTCTAAGCGAAAATTGCTCAGGCGGCAAATTGTCCAAGGAAAGACTCACAGTATTGCTGTATGGAAACATGTTAGGTGAAATGGAGAAGCCATTGGTGAGTGGAAAGGCGACAAAACCATGTTGTTTCAAAAACATAGTCGTCAGTAGACCTCCAGTCAAATGGTGAAGCAATAAAATGACGTGGATGGCGACTGGTCTTATACAAGAATGCCTGAGCCGTTTCAATGCCAAAATGAAAAAGGGAGATGGCGAAGTTCTCCCTTTCTTAGACAATGCAACCTACAACTCGAAAGTAACGTTATCAGGCGTGAAATTCGCTTGGTTCCCTACAGGTTATACCAGCATCACACAACCCATGAATCAGGAGGTTATTTGCACATACAAGTGTCATTGTAGGCGATTACTGATGCAATCTCTTATTCTTAATGTTATAGAAGCCGAAAGCGTGTTTTCTCTTGCACGGTCAGTTTCTGTCCTGGATGCAGTAAATTGGATTGGCTTGGCAGTACCGGAAATAAAACCCGAAACTCTCACCAAGTGCTTCAACAAAGTGTGGTCCAGAGGTCAGGAACATGATACTTTTGTGGCCATCAAAGTTCAAGAAAATGCGGCTACAATTGCTGAATTAACGAAAATGCGAAACATTTCATGAAGTGCAAATGATTATATTCGAAGTGACGGCTTTCTGTCAACTCGCACCGTTTCACTTCAGCAACAGATTTAACAGAAATCCGCAACACAGAGGATGAGCGAGAAGCAATAGAAGAAGAAGAACAGGAGCAAAATGATATCCCTAAAAAAATTAACACACCTGAAGAAGCCGATACATGTATGAACGATGTCATGCAGTTCGCGGCACACACAAATGTAAAGCAAATAAACGTGGTAATAATATGCATTTACATGCAATAATAAACGAATTTAAGGTTCGATTTAAAATATAGATATGCCATTTTATTTATCCATTACTGTAATAGTCCATTGTTCCGTTCTATAATATGCAGTAAATGAACGTCTATAGTGCTGGAGTGAAAGTATGTAAACACAGTATATCCATAATTAAAAATTTCTACTGCACTGTTGTGCATGATACCTGATAAATTGTACTTAGCCCAGTGTGTTTTGTGTAATCTGGAAACTTGTGCTATGTGGAAAACTATTTTAGTCCCAGGCGATTCCGTTTTGAGCAAGTTTCACTACATATGGTTTTATCATGGGTGATCGAAAACTTTTGACCTGTAGTGTAATATCAATATAAATGTTCAGAAGTCATACCTCAATGTATTCGTTAGGACTGTAGCCTTAAATGGAAGTCAAACGTGTGCGACGAGCAGTACAGCCTTGATGAGTGTAGAAGATTTTGAGATGTTGTGCTATGGAAAAAGGGTGAAGATTTGATATGTAGATAGAGCAACAAATTAAGAGGTACTGGACTGATTGGGAAGAAAATGGCTTCATCAGACAACTTGACTAGAAGACGTAATACGCAAATATATTCTGAGGCATCAAGTACCAGCTATTGTAACTCCCTGGCAGATTAGAACTGTGTGTCGGTCCGAGACTCGAACTCGGGACCTTTGCCTTTCGCGGGCAAGCTACCCAAGCACGACTCACGTCCTGTCCTCACAGATTTACTTCTGCCAGTAACCTCGTCTCCTACCTTATAAACTAGCTGTTGTAAAGCAGTTTGGAGGGGCTGCAACTCAAAAATGTGCGGAAAAACGGGCTAACGGTCAAATTTTAAAAGTTAGATATAATAGTCGCCATCTGTTGCTGGGTACGGGAACTATCAAAATTGACATTGGTCTCACCCTTAAATATCACTTAGGTGTGAGACTAATGTCAATTTTCATAGTTCTCGTCTGCGGCAATAGATGGCAACACTTATCTCAAAGTGTTCATATTTGAGGGTTAGCCCGTTTTTCCGCGCATGTCTTCAATTAGAGAGGAAGACCAGAGTATGAATATAGTTAACAGTTTCAAATGGATGAAGGATACAGCAGTTATGGAGAAACGGAAATATTAGCACATTGATAGAGTAACGTGAAGAGCTACAGCTAACCTGAACTACCAACTACTGACTACAGTAACGAATAAAACTCTCCTTGAAGGAGGTGCAACTTTTCTAAAACACCATATATTAATTTACGTGGAAAATTAAAGGAGGTACTTAACGAGGTACTTCTTGCTATGGTACAAGGAGTTCAAATATTGGACGTGGCGGTACGTCTCTGAAGGACGTGCAGTGCAGGCTCTGTCTACGTTTTGGATGGAAGCGCAACTTTGGGTGCCCCGCCGACCGCTGGCTCCGCCTGCAACTCAACGTAGTTACGCAGTTTTAAGTGGATGCGAGTGGACTGGTGACTAACGTGGCTATTGAACGCCACGTCCCATCCTGTTCTGCAGTCTGTTGCGTGAAATTTGTCCACCAGTAAACTAGTAATTCAGAACTGAGTTAAGCATTACGTTAGTTAAGTATCTACGGTATGGTGGTAGAAAAAAGTATTGCTGAGGCTATTAATGGTATATCCAGTCTGGAGAGATTCCTGTTTTCCGACGACGACTGTATTAGGTTCGAAAAGTGTGTGACAAAGACAACGATAGCACACCAGAGAACCCTTTGGAATTTAATTTTATCTGTATTTCGCAGCTTCAAACGTAACTATTCGATCCACTGCAGGTATGAATTAAGAAACGCTTCTGTCACAATTTTTTCGTGTTTTATTTAAGTACACGATGCGTTCCATCATCAGGTGTACTTCGTCATAACATATGCTTTATTTTTTCTCTTGAATGAGGTGAAATACATATCCCTGTCACGAAGAGGTTTGATATGTGGTTATGAATTTCGTAAGTCAAACGCGGAAAATAAGTGCGAAATAATGGAGAAGATGAACAGTGCGAACTCACCACATAATCCTAGATATGCGCTTTCAACGTTTTAGCACCAGCAAGCATTCTTTTCTCCATCGTTTTCTTACATGTCACTTCATCCAAGATGCACATTTGAAGGGGCCGGAGAGATATAATCATAAGCCACATCTAACTACTTTTGAGATACAGCGAGTTTAAAGTTCCACGGAGGTCTGAAAATATTTAATACAAAATAGAAACCTTATTTCTACTGCAAACACTTGCTTAATACTTGCGAAGCATGTTGTTAAATAGTCAACTCTCTGCATTCTATAAAATATTAATTTTAGAATGATTCTAATTAAGATGTAACCAACTGTGGCTTATGACTATATCTCCCAAAAAATTGTTTAAAACATAAAGTAAGAACTTGTAAGGATTTATTTTAACTAATCTTACACAGCAAGCAGAATATATAATTTTAACACATTAATATATACATATCAGGTGTCTGAGATGTAGAAATTACTTTTTCATTGATACAGTTACATCAAGGAAGTTCCTCTACATCATCATTGTACACGTTATTTCCAGTACATGACCGAAAGAAATCTTTATTTCCTGTAGGTATGTATGGCATAAGAGACAGTAGATCATCAATTTTTTTCTGGTTAACTGGTAGAGGCTTTCTGTACTTTATTGGCAGCTGATATGGATTTGGTTCAACTAGCCTTCCTTTCTTTTTGACACGAATATCCGCTGACATGCAAGCTCCTATGCATGAAAATGAGTGCTTTAAACTTAGCTTGAAGGGATATTCAGACTGAAACATAAATTGAGAAGCTTCACTGAAACGATGGGGATCTCCAGGTGTGGATTCTGTATGTTGTGAGATCAATGTCTTCAGGCTTTCTAAACTTCTGAAGTCTTGTCTTTCCATGTTAGTTACTATTAAATGTTTTGGACTCGCAGATGTTATTACTTCTGCCCATTCATCTGGAATGTACACCAATGGCCGTCTATTTCTTGCATATCGGTCAATGCGAACAAACTCAAGATTGCAAGGTAGCATGGTGTGACCTACCACAGGGAAGTAATGCTGGACAGAATCAAATCTTCTGGTAGCGACCTTTCCAAAGCAATAATAGTCCAATTCTTTGCCTGACCGTTGCAGTTGTCTGTGATTATGTGGAGATGTTTTGTCTGGGGATTAGTTATCTCCAAGTACTTCAATAAGCAGCTCCCAACCTGATCTGAACCCTGTCCACCATCTTTCTCGCTCCAAGGAAACATATAACCGTTATTTGATCCACAGTCGTGGATACCATAGTTGTATGTCCATATTTTCCTCTTGTAAAGTGCTGGACCAACTGTTAGTTTAGGTGTGGGGAACGTTTGCTGCATGTCCATTGCTATCACATGGTGCTCTTTCGAATTTCCTTTAGCCGGAGCAGTTAAAGACGCAATCATATTTTATCCTCTGCAGGCCTTTTTCACATGCAGTTCATATTGTTGTTTATTTTCTAGGACTTCTCCTGCACGTAATTCTGGGTTATTTATTGCAATTAGAAATCCATCATATTTTGAACAGGTGTCACTTTTTGGTAGTTTGAAGCCTATGTTAAATTCAAATGTGAAAATTTCTCTGAATTTACTTTGAGATACTGCAGGAACCTGCTTTTCCTTGCAGTATTCTGAGTATTTATCTCGAAATAAGGAATCAGTTGTGAGATCACATTCCAAATACACTTTATTGAGGTTCTGTTGCCTAATGTAATGACTGTTATTTCGGTATGGCGTTAAGAAATTCTCTCACTCCTTGTACAGCTTCGTCTTGAAATTTATGTGGGTACTTTCCATGTTTTCCTCAAAGAAAAAAAGGATGAGCTTAATTCCTCTTCATAATAGAAAAATTTGTATAGTACTCACTTTGAGTAAATCTCCAACTTACAGCACAGAGTATCAAACAAACCTCTTCCATCTTCTTTTGGCACTGCAAATACCTGCTTCATTTGATGTTGCAAATTCCTCACTCTTCATGTATGTACCTGTAAGTTTAGAACTCTTAGGAAAGCTTCCTTGCACATCATGACGTCTATTCTGCATACCATCACATTATAAGAAAATGTAACATCCCTGGATGATACTTTCTTGGAAGTCTCTTTTGGATAGCTTTGAAAGAAATTATGACAAATATAACAAAATGAAATAAATGTACAAAATATTAAAATCATTTGTATTTAAATCGTGAACAAACCTCCTCTTTTTCGATTCCATTTTCATACAGATCAACAGGTAAGTATTGTGTGCAATAATGTTTCCTATGTCCCAAAATGAATGAAAATTGTTTTCTTCCTCTCCAAGCGGTTTTGTGAAGGATTTATTTAAACAAGTACAGGGACATCCTATAGTAGCAGCCTGAACAGTCTTGTGGGTTTTTAAAGACTTATACTGCTGACCTGCATTTCGTCGAAGTTTTGATTTACTTTTCTTTCACTGATCAATATTTCGCTTTCTTTTCTGTGAAGGCTTAGGTTTTTCGGGTGATTCTTCATTTATTCTACTTATTTCAAGCTATAATATGAAGAGCAAAATAGTCTAAGAATTTGAGTGAGATATAGCCATAAGCCACACAAAACGTTAAATTTCGTTAAAATCACATTAATGAGAAAATATTTTTTACACATCGTTTGCCTTTGAAACTACATTATTGCACCATTAAGCAGTAATATAAATGTGCCCATCAAGTTTCATCATTAACACACAGGATAGCTGTCAAATGCGTTGGCAATGTTGAGAGAAACATAGTCACGAGCCACAGGAAATTAATCACCAGGAATTAACCGCTTTATATAGTTACCGAAACAACATATGAGCTGGTACTGCTGGTCGATGGATGCCAAGATACATCATTGTCAGCATTCAAAGGGTGAAGCTCTTCATTTCCACTACTGTCTGTGTCAAACATGAGTTGAAGACCTGAAAACGCTGCAGACGTTCCTGACGTACCTGCCATTTTGCCGTGGCTTGTGGCTATGTGTCTTCTGAAACTACCACCAGATGGCGCAGCAAAGAACTGCACTCCGTCATAGCCTGACGTCTGTTGCAGTAACACGGAACTTTTTCCAACACATTGTGAAGAAGACATTGTTAAGAATTCCGCAACATAAAAAACTCAATTTCGTGAAAGTTGTGGCTTATGACTATATCTCTCCGAGCCCTTCATTTGTATACACATGTTTGTAACCACTTCACAGATTTTTTTGTAAATGATGTGTTTAAAGATTCGTAGTGCTAAAGATATAGTTATTAAACAATTGACTTTAGAATAGGTCTTTAAAATTACTAGAATAGCTATGGCCGGCGAAATCAGTTTTTTCATTTAACACAGATTCTGGTTTTTTGATTTCGTGGAGGTATATTTCCAGTTGTTCTAACAGATTTAGGGTCTTACCACTAGCTTCATTATGTAGTGCTACCAAATTGTTTTCTAGACTGTTGATGACATGTTTCGTTCCTACACATGTTGAGCAATGACTGGTTTTTCGAAGTGGTTGAGCCTGAAAGCATTTACATGTTCTTGAAAACGTGTTTTGAAGTTTCTGCCTGTTTTCCCCCGCATGGTAGGCAGGACAACTGGGGCATGATGCTTTCTACACTCTGCTGTTGTTGTATGTTAGAGTTGTTCATTTTATGTTATGGACGAGTAGATTCCCTAGCTTATTATTAGTTGAGAAAGCAATTGTTACATTTGTTTTTTGAAAAGGTTAGCGATTTTTTGTGGTATGGGGCGCAGGTAAGCGACACTGGCGAATAATTTCTCTTCTTTCACAGTGTGGCCATTTTTTGCCTTACTTCTGTGTATTTGTCTGTTATAATTGTCAGTTATTTTGACAGTATAAACATTGATTTTGGAAATGCTCTTTATTGCATCTATCTCATTTTTTTGGGTGTTTTCATCTAAATCAAGGGAGTATCCCCTGTGTGCATGGACCTCAATAACACATGTTTCTGTGTGGTGGGATGATATGATGAGTTGTGCAGTGTTATGTCTGTGTATCTGCGTTTTTTGTGTATGACCAACTTAGTTTCTTGATGGTGGTTGGTGATTTTAAGATCCACGAAATTTATGCATTTGTTATGCTCATGTTCTATTGTGAATTTTCTGTTTTTGTGGAAACAATCGAATACTTCGATCTCAACTTTTGTTCCATCAAATAACAACACGATATCATCAACATATCTCCAGTAATATATTATTTCACTTTTGAGACTATCGTTTTCATTAAAGAATTTACTTTCCACATGATTGAGAAATATGTCTGCTAGAAAGCTTGATATGCTACTGTCCATGGGAAGACCCTCATTCAACTGGCAAACTTTCCCATTAAATGTAAATTAATTGTGAGACAATATTAGCAGATGGATGACCCACAGGGTCCGAAATGAGTCGTGTACGTAATAAAGCACGAAAAGGTGTGACTGAAGTCGTTTTTTAATTCTTACTTCCAGTCTATCCTTCGGAATGTTTTAAAAACTGATATAATACTCTTCCTGTTACTGTTATCATTTTACAATCGTGAATGACTCTCTTAGAACCACACGTATAGGAGTGCGTTGATAGTGACAGATACAAACAAACAAACACACACACGCACACAAACACACCCATACACATTCTGGAAAGACCAAAACAGAGATGCATTTACCAATATCAATGCATGGTATTAATATGTCACTAATGGAACTCATTTCTGGGTGTCTCAACTCACTGAAATCGTATTTCGCTTTTCCCTGCCACAATATTACATATAAAAGTCGCCAGTAAGACAGTTGTTACTATTTGCATTGTGAGTAAGCCTTCGTTGTCCATTTAGTTAATTTGTCTGTGACAACAGGCTATTGAATCTATTATCAAACAAGACCCAAAAACACATTGGTGATCATCCTAAATCAACCATAATAAGCTACAATATTATAACTGATGCAGTGGACGGTACACGTCGTTTCTAAACATCATGTATATTAATCCTCTACTGAAAACGTAAAATATCAACCCCTTACACGACAAACCAACTGTACAATTTACGCAAAATTCTGGAATGTAATAGCGTAAATCATTAATGCTGCACGTCATCCAATGTTTGGTCTCTTGCTGAGTTTATTGCTAGATACTTAAAATTTATTGCAGGCACACAGAGAACTACCAAATTTACAATTTTATACGTTTAGGTTTTGGCCCTTAAATCACACATGGTCCAGAAGGACCAGGACAATTGGAGAAACATGCAGTTAATTACACCTTCACAGATGCTCTTAAGAAGACTGTTTGTTATAGCAGATAAATTTAAGTAGTCTTTATAATGAAATGTCAGTCGCCCTAGGTTATTATACTCCTAACTGATGTGTGCTACAGTTTATATGGTCCACATCGCTGATACTTTTACCATTTTTCTGTGATAATACATGGTCATACGTGATGTTATGGAATGCATGCTGATGTTACAACATCTGCTTTTGTATCTAGTACAGTGACTCTTCCGCCTTGAATTTGACCAAATTCGTCATTAAAATTATTAGTGACAGTATTATGTCACATTACGCTGTCATATAGCACTTCATGGAAGCCATATACATGTGAAACAATTACTCAGACGGGATGGATATTAAACATACGCCCCGATAACGATTTCTGAGTAACAAGGTCGCATGGTCAACCTATATTTGAGCGAAAGTGTGCTTATTCACTGAGTACGAGCTACAAGGAGAAGTGTTATTTTTGTAGTGACACCCCTTATGTGTTATTCATTATCATTGTTTACATGACAAAGCTATGTCACAGTAACTTTTTTCCTCTGAAAATTTGTTACACAATTCTGCAGTTCTTAATCACCTGGGCACAGTTTCATTTTCAACATTGACACAGTACCTACAATATTCTGCGCCGTCTTTAGACAGATTTCCACATCTATAAGTAGTGTCCTCTACTTCAACTTCCCATGAGCCTCGTTCATCGAGAAGCCAATCAGTCTGTCTCATGCGATTACTTCTCATCCAGACCATACTAAGCATCAACTGTCATCATCTCCTTCCTCCCCTAATTATACATAGATATTAATTCACCTCGCCATAGCACTTACTCAGTGGTTAATATTGATCTACAACATTATGTAATATTACATCACATAGAAGGCATTAATGGAAGAAAATTAAGAGTAGGATGGAATTAAAGAAAATCCGATGACAAACTTATTTATTTTTTTCTGGGCATATCACACATTCGGCACCATTTTCTGTTAATTGCAAGGTCAAGAAGCCTATGAAAGCCTAACGAAACGTGTATTTCGACAACAACTTTCATAACGCTTTTGAGTATCTGATTTAGGCCTTTCTGTCACATTTCCATAAAAACTAGCATTTATGGGCAACATAAAACTGTAGATGCAGAGCTGAATTGAGGCGTTGTTCATGAAACTAGTAAGGATTTGTTCTTAAACTGTAGGGTCCTTAAGCTTATGTCTACAGAAGTCGACTATCTGCAGTTGTTTCTACTTTTCAATATTATTATGTATATGTTGTTCTAGTTACTCCAACAGGTAAGGATTTTTTCTCTTCTTTGAATGATGTGTGCTTGATGAAAATCGTTTATCGAAGCTGGGTGTCGTACTCTGTCTCTCTGTATACTATTATTCCACTAAGGTTAAGATTTGTGATGGAATAAGAGTTTATTGCAAGTTTTTCTCCTATTTTATGCTTCAAAATGTATTTATATAACTTTCCTTAATGTCGCTACGTACCTGCGTGTATTTATTTGCGTTTAGCGTAACCTTCCTGAAGATGCAATTAATCATTTTTGGTTGAACCCCCATTTTTTTTTTTGGTAGTTAATTGTGTAGACTTTCTATGTACTTACGTAACTTGGCTTTATGAAGTGTTATGTGGTGTGTTTTTTGTGTGACATGTCATGTCTGGATAATTAATTTCGCAACAGAACGTTCAGAAATAGAGCTATTAATGTTGTTGAATACGTTCTGAAATTTACAAGTAATGTGTTAAGTTCGTCGATGAAGGATATATGTGGGAATAATGTGTCAACTACAAATCTTTAGTACGAGGTTAATTTGGCATTAAAGAATTCATTGTCGCTCAAAATTTAATTTAGTTCCTACAAAGGAAAGTATCAACAAGGGGAGCTCTTAGAGGGCTACCAATTGGGCGGCGTTCTTTGTTTTTATATTTTTTATTCTGTACTGTGAAGTAAATATGTTATGATGTTATGATGTGGAACTCTGTAAGATGTAGTGCTACAATCTGGTAAATTTTTTCACGATGCTCTCTATCGTTACTTCAGTTGTATCAACTGCAAGGAATCTGAATGCAGAGCGACCATGTCCAGCAAGGAAAATTAGAGTTTAGAGCGGTGTCGGTGAATTCTTGATTTTGCTGTTATTTGATTTCTGTTGGTCATTTATGATTCGTTTAATGGTAGGTGTATGTTTTTATGTAGTTTTTCTATGACTTTTATTGTGCACTATCTAGTGATACTATTATGGATTTAACTGGTAAATCCTCTTCATGCGTATTTTATTGTGTTCATAGTAAAGGTGAATTTCTACGTGTGTAAATAAAAATTGGCGTTTATTTAGTTTTTGCACGAAAAACCACGTTAGTTGCCACGGTAGTTGCCTTGTGTGGTCAACAGGAAAGGTCCAGAGTGGCAATTATTGAACTATATGAAAAAACGTAGGTTGGTTACAAACTACGCCGTTCACACACTTTATTCAACATGGAAACGTCACAGAACATATTCAGATTTAGATGATGATGACATGGTCAATATGCTTGCCATCATTGCAAAATTCTGCATGATCGATGCTGTCTATGTCCTCCTGAATGGCTGCTTTCAACTCAGCAGTGACTTTGGGGTTATTGCTGTACACCTTCTCTTTAACATAGCCTCACCAAAAAAGGAGTCGCATGCTTTCAGATCTGTAGAGTATGGCGGCCGTTCAGGCCAATGCCTGTGGCCTCTGGGTACCCCAGACACAGAATTCGGTCCACTCAGTGCTCCTCCAGGACATCAAACACTCTCTTGCTTCGATGCGGTCGAGTTCCATCTTGCATGAACCACATCTTGTCGGAATTAGTCACTTTGGGCAATGGGGATGAAATACTCTTCCAAAACCTTCGTGTACAGTTTGGTAGAGACTGTGCCTTCAAGGAATAGCATATCGATTCTTCCATGACTGGACACTGCACATACACAGTCATCCGTTGAGGCTGAACAGACTTCTCAATTGTGAAATGCAGATTCACAATCCCACAAATGCACCTATTTTGATTATTGACGAACCCATCCAAATGAAAGTTGGCTTCGACACTAAGCCAACCCATGCATCCGTTCATAATTCCCATCATGTCGCGCTGCCAACTGTGCAGTTTGAACGTCCTAACGCAAACAGTCCAGACGTTATGACAATTTCATTACATACAGTACTGCAGTTGTCGCCCTGTAAGTGTCACGCAAGTACAACTGCAACTGATGGATAGCCAAAGAGTGATCACACTAGCACATGGTTCCTGAAGAGCTGCTGTCACCTTTTCATTAGCGGCTGGGGCAGCAGTGTAGATCCTAGAAGATCGATCTGGCCTTTTAACCAAGCCAAAATGGCATTGACATTTTGGTACTGCAGAAGTACAAGAATTACTAGAAAAGGTGTTCTCTTTGGGGGAAAAAATCTGGCGTCCTATAGATAGAAGCGTTGAATGTCAGATCTCTTAATTGTGCAGGTTGGACAGAAAACTAGACAAGACAAATGAATATGTTGATGTCAATTATACACTGAAGCGCCAAAGAAGGTGATGGAGGCATGAATATTCAAATGCAGAGAAATTTAACAGACAGAATACGGCGCTGTGGTCGACAACGTCTATATAAGACATTATCTGTACGGCGCAGTTGTTAGATCGGTTACTGCTCCTACAACCGAAGTTTAACAAGATTTGAGTGAGTTGGAACTTGGTGCTGTGATCGGCGCACAAGGAATGGGACACAGAATCTCAGAGATAGCGATTAAGTAAAATACCAAATCTCCGTCATCGCTGCGGCCAGATAAAGCTCCCGGCCAGAACGGGACCAATGATGAATGAATAGAATCTACAACGTTGTTGCGCCGCAGTGGATGAGAATTTTTACACACAGGCTCCCTTTAGTGGTTTGCAACATATTCAGTACATTCATTCACTTGGTTCACCGAATCGCCATTAACTAGCTGCCTCGGCTACCCAGTGCATACATTCAACTCTATTTTGTAATTACCGAAATAAAATCACGTAACTGCCACCTACACAAAACTGCCAACTGTGTAGGATGCAGAAATTTTATCTGAAAGTGTTCCTTTCACTTGAGATACTCCATTGTGCTATCTGTTTGTTGAAAACGCCGTGCAGTGCAAAAGAAAAGCTGTAACTGTCTGTCTCTCAGAAGTCTACATCCGGCCTTATGCATTATCTCACAACACTGCGGAATGCGGAAGTTCTGGAGGAATTGTTGTTGACTTCTGCAGCTGCCGTAGTTACGGTTCAGCTAGTAGTGTAATGGCAAGTGTAGTGCACCGTAGACAAAACGTTGTGAGTTCAAAAATATTCACTGCTACATTTCTTAAATGCAATTCTGCTATCTTCTAAAGTTATCAATCTAATGGAACTTAGAACATAATTCCCTTCACTTCTCAACCCAAAATATTCGCATGTGGAAAAATGGCCAACTACTACAGCATTTTGTTCTTTTCCGGTTTAACAGACGGCCAGGCAGCAGATGCATCTCGAAACTTTTGTATTGTATTTGGGTAGAGCGCATCGTGCCAAAATAGGCCAGAAAAGTATTTTGTGCATTAGCTGTCGTGTAGTAGTAGCATTTTATTCTTCTTCAAACCTTGTTTGACAGCTTTAACTCAGAACAAGTTTTCTACATGCATGTAAGCCATAAACTGCTTGTTTACATATAACATCAGAAATTCGCATATATCGTTGATGATTAATTTCTCTCTCATATCTACTGTTGTTTAAGCAACACTAAAAGAAACCCTACGAAAATTGTGCACTGTATTTTAAGAAACGAAATAGAACTACCCTTGATAACTTACAATGAATGCCGAACATCTGGTCACAAGGGTGCCTCTGTTGGACCGACTTAGTAAAATACTACTCACTTAGATTTCGATTGGGTCTGTGTTTAATTGGTACGCTGCGTCATATTCAAGTGGTATGCAAATGTATCATTTCATAAATAAAGTTATGTATTCCTAGAAACGCAAAATTGCTTGCCAGCAACGGAAAGAGGCATTACCTGTTGTGCATCATTGTAAGTCTTTCACCTTTGCTCTATGAGCCGAATGTATTTTCTTGCGTTTTCCTTATTGATGTTTCATCAGACTGGTTTTAGCTCTTTCATAAAATGGATAAAAACGTCAATGTCAGCAAGACTGGAACCGCGAACCAGAACAAATGCTTTTTCTTGCAGGTCAGCATGTTACCACATAGCTAGCGAAGCGGTATGTGTTTGTGATACGTATTACGCGGTTAATAGTGGCAAGGACTCGTAAATCGCTATTTAATTGACACGATTTGTTGCCATGCCACGGGCAACGACTTTCCTGCCCTGAAAACCGTAAATATAGAATCTTTTGTTACACCTGAAGCGATAATATCTCAGAATATTCAATGGAAATGACAGTAAAAATCAAGTGAACTTTGAGGCTTAATTCCGTGTACACCAGCAAGTAACTCGTCGATCACAGCGTTGCCAAACATATCTTGCCTTGTTGTCAAATCTCAGTTACAGTACCAGCAGGAAGAAGACGAACCGATGCGTTCCTACAGAGGGCTGGGAAGTTACCATACCAAGCATCTCAAATACACGGCTGGCTAGGCCCGTAATACGTAATGCGATGACTTGCATTTCTCTAACTAGGTTTAGGAACTGGAGTGTAGATACCAATAATACACAGACCTGTCTATAAACTCATTATCATTATCATCATCATCAGCCTATTCAATCATTAAATGATGTGACCTCTTCGAGTTGTGGATTCAGGTAGGCTCTCAGCAGTCTTGTGGGACGGTCATGAGCAGTTCTCTGCCAGGTGTTTCCAACGATCTTCTTTATGTCTTTGTTCCACCTGTCTGGTGGTCTTCCTCTAGGCCTCCGGTGCTCTCTCGGACTCCACTCCAGCACTAGCTACATCCATCTGTTGTCTTTTCTTCTTGCGAAGTGGCCAGCCCACTGCCATGTCAAGGAATCTACTGTGGCTAAGATGTCGTTAACCGTCGTCACAGACCAGACGTCATCTGCCCTTTTCCTATCCATTCTTGTATAGCCCAGCATTGATCTCTCCATGGCTCTCTGCGCTGTCCTAAGTTTCCCTTTTGCAAATGAGTTCAGTGTTCAAGTCTCGCAGCCATATGTCATCACAGGAAGAATGTGTTGATCAAATACTGCTTTCTTCAGATTTACAGGTATTTTGGATCTGAATACTGTTGAATTCTTCCCAAATGCTTGCCAGCCAAGCTTGATGCGTCGGTAGTGTACTAATACACTGTCCTTGACTTTCACATCTCCAGCTGGGACCCACTTGTTGGACATTACTTTTACTTTGGAAAGGTTCATGTTCAAGCCAACCAGCTGACATTCGGATGCAAAATCTGTAACTAAGTTTTCGAGCTATGCGAAGTCTTTGGCCAGTAAGGCAATATCATCAGTAAATCTCAAGTTGGTAAGCCTTCTTCCATTAATTCTAATTCCCTTACCTTCTCAGCTCAGCTTTGACATACCCATTTCCAATACAGCAGAGAACAGTTTTGGGGAGATGGGATCGCCTTGCTTGACACCCCTCATGATGCGGAATTCTTGAGTTGATTCGCCGATGTTAACATAAGCTGAAGACATGTCACAAATTTTCCTGAGCATTTCAATGTATGCTACTCCCACTCCTTACTCAAAACTTGGAGGACAGATACAATTGCTAACGGGGTCAAATGCCTTTTCAGAGTCAACAGAGACAATGAAGAGAGGCAGTTGGTACTCATTCACTCTGCTTATCACTTCACTAATGGTCAGAATGTGGTCAATAGTGCTAAAATTGTTTCCGAATCCTGCTTGTTCTATAGGCTGGGCTGAGTCTAGGGTGGAACTAATTCGGTTTAACAAGATCCCTGTGAAAATTTTGTACTAAATTGAGAGCAAGCTGATAGAACGGTAGTTTTTAATATTGTGAACACTTCCTTTCTTGTGTATCAAAATAATCTGAGCCTTCTTCCACGATAGTGGAAGCACTGATACGTCTTTTAAAATTTGCGAAATGTTTGATAGAATAAAGTCTATCTCATTTTTGACACTGAAATTAGGGTTATTCCTAGTCCATTTTCGGTCAGGGTGCTTCTTAAAGAACATATTCATGATGGACATATTGGTATACTCAGCGAACTGGATTAATCTCTCACCTCACCGGTCGTCAATCCCATAGTTGCCCACCACTGTGTCGCCTTGTTTCTTGGTGCCAAATTTTGCGCTGAAATCGCCAACGACCGCCTGGAAGTGACAATCGCTACCGTTTTTACAGGTGATATCCACACTTTCCTAAAAGGATTCAATTTCTTCGTCAGGGTGTCTTGAGATGGGAGTGTACACCTGAACAATCTGTATTTTATACCTATTCGACACCTTCATGACAATTCGAGCTGTTCTGCTGAAAGTTCCTTCTAAGACAGATACTCTATCAGCAATATTCTTGTTGATGAAGAACCCAACTCCATTGTGATTTCCTTCTGGGTCGCCACAAAAGTAAGACAAGTTACCAGAGTGCAAACGGAGACAGTCTTCCCCTTTTCGGCGTACTTCGCTTAAACCAACAATACTCCAGTTGATTTTTGTAAGCTCTTTCTCGATCTCTTCTAGTCTGTCGTTGCATATTAGAGAGCAACAGTTATATGTACAGACTTGAAGAGTCTGTATCATCTCCTCAGCACCTCTTGATGTTTGGGACATCAAAGTTGCTCCCACCTGGAGATCCGACTGTGGAGCTATTACAACGGAAAATTTAACATTAATCTCACACAACATAACTCGAAGGTGAGATGCATAATCACCACGCTTGCTTCAGAACGGATTGGCGATATAATTTCCAGGCCGCTCCTTACATGGGGTACAGACGCCTTTGGTAGGCAGCTCCACTAGAATACAGACGCCACCACGTTACTAGGTTTGGTCCATCCTGTGTATTTCATTTCCATGGTGACACCCTTATCTGAGAGGCTTTCCACTATCCGCCCAATGGGGGACTAGCAACCCCACATGGGTACTGTAAACTGAGCATCATAAATTATTGAGTCTCATAGTTGTTTTTATATTTCTTTCGTAACTGTACTTAAAATTAAGAAACTCATTCATGGACGTTTCCTTGCCTGGCCGGTAGTCGAGTACAACAAACAAATAAAAATAAAAAACAATGTTTGTGTGCGTTTGTTGTAAAGAAACTGCATCATGGTACGTAAAGAAATCTTTCATTAAATTGACACGTTCCACATCATTACAAAATGTGGTATTCATCATCTATGGAACAATCAGTTCTAATCTAATCATATTGCTGACTAGCCATGAAGAGCCTTGAATTACCGAAATTTTCGCCATTATCAGTAACAAAATCTAGCCTTGAAAATAAAAGACCACTGTTTTTGTAATAAACCGGGACTCCTATCAAGACCCTTTCGTCCCTGTTAACTAACGACGAATGATGTCTGACATACCTCCATTCAGAAGTAACAAAGTGTGCATGCATTTAAAGATGAAGCTCATGATGTGAAGTTCTGTGACGCAGATACGAACCCAACACATAATCGGATTGTTAACTACGTAAAATGAAATGTTATGTATCGGTTTTTCTTACGAGCTGCTTGGTGTTTGAATGTAAAATAAGGGTACAAATTTTTGTGCCTGAGCAACTGTTGAACAGCACACCTACCGTTCTTCAGCATCCACGAATATAGCTTAAGGATCAAATGGTTACTCACCAACAGTAAGATGCGTGCATGTTTGACGAGAAATAACGACACTTGTAGCGAATTTTGGCAACACATAAACAGACATTAATAATGCATGATAATTTTCACTAGCACGCTGGTGTGCACGTGATACGGCTTCAAATGAAATTATGAATATTTTTGTACTGGATCAGTATTTGGACCCTCATACTTACCGTTGGAGGAGACCTAGAGAAGACTGCAGTCTTGCAAAGAACGAAGTGATTGAACTATACTGTTCTGAGAGATTCAGATCCTCGAGAGAGGAGATACGAATACATAATCTCAGTCCAGCACAAAATTTTTCAATGTCTGTAGTTCAATCAAGTACAAGTAAAATAAGAGCCCTGTTCCTTTAAATGGCTATCGATTCATCAAATAAAATAAAACTTTCTAATGTAAGGAAGTTTACGCTGGTGTCACTATTTCCGTTTACCATGACTTCCACCTATGTCATTGCCTAACGAAAACCGGCTCTGCCCAGTTCATAATGAAGGTACGTCATGTTTAAAGCGGATTCATAATTAAAACGTATTTCTCTTGAGGTTACCAGAGGTAAAGTAAATGCTACATTTGCATACCTCTTGAATATGACACAGCATACCAATTAAACACAGACCAAATCGAAATCTAAGTGTCTACTATTTTACTACTTTGGTCCAACAGAGGCACTCTTGTGACCAGATACTCAGCTTTACTAAAACAGACATTTGTCGTAAGTTATCATGGGTAGTTCTATTTCATTTCTTACAATACAGTGTACAATTTTCGTAGGGTTTCTTTTAGTGTTGCTTAAACAACAGTAGACATGAGAGAGAAATTAATCATCTACGATATTTGCGAATTTCTGATGTTATCTATAACATTATGACAATGCACAAGTCGTTTATGGCTTACATGAATGTAGAAAACTTGTTCTGAGTTAAAGCTGTCAAACAAGGTCTGAAGAAGAGTAAAATGCCACTACCACACGACAGCTAATGTAGAAAATAATTTTCTGGCGTATTTTGTTACGATGCGCTCTACCCATATACAATACAAAAGTTTCAAGATGCATCTGCTGCCTGGCCGTCTGTTAAACCGGAAAAGAACAAAATGCTGCAGTAGTTGGCCCTTTTTGCACATGCCACTATTTTGGGTTGAGATGTGAAGGGAATTATGTTCAGAGTTCCATTAGATTGATAACTTCAGCATATAGCAGATTTGAGTTTTAAAAATCCTAGCAGTGAATGTTTCTGAACTCACGACGTTTTGTCTACGGTGCACTACATTAACCATTACACTACTAGCTGAACCGTAACTACGGCAGCTGCAGAAGTTCCTCCAGAACTTCCGCTTTCCGCAGCGTTGTGAGATAATGCATAAGGCCGGATGTAGACTTATGAGAGACAGACAGTTACAGCTTTTCTTCTGCACTGCACGACGTTTTCAACAAACAGATTGCACAATATAGTAGCTCATGTCGAAAGGAACACTTTCAGTTTAAATTTCTGCATCCTACACAGTTGGCAGTTTTGTGTAGATGGCAGTTACGTGATTTTATTTCGGTGATTACTAAATAGAGTTGAACGTATGCACTGGGTAGCCGAGGCAGCTAGTTAATGGCGATTCGGTGAACCAAGTGAATGAATGTACTGAATATGTTGCAATCCACTACAGGGATCCTGTGTGTAAGAATTCTCATCTAGTGTGGCGCAACAGCGTTGTAATAGAAAATTGAGCTATTTAGATGTGGATTTGGTGGTCCGTTGGATTGCTGATAGAATCATAGGAAGATGGCCTGGTTTCGATTCCGACTTCACCTGATGATTTTTGATAGAGAGAGTCAGATTCAAATCTCTTCTGGCTAGGCCAAGTGAGGAATGTCTAATGGCATTGTGGTCTGAAATTCACGTTAATCATGATATTACTTCTCTACCAAGTAGACATTACGTTGAACCACAATAAAGTCAGGAGTGGCGATATGTACAAACTCTATCACCAGTAACCTTTCTTATACCATTTTTTAAATTTCTAGTGACGAAACAAACGCTATGTAGTCTAACAGGGCATTTATTCCACCTTTTATTTGAGCTTCTGTACGTCGATAAAAGTGGTTCTGAACTGGGAATGCAACTTAGACCACCTATAACACTGAATTTGATGTCTTTGTGACAATACAGTCCAACTACAATTTCTTGTTTGTTAAAACTGCCGATTCCTCAACATCTCCACATGTTGTGAGTGAATCGATTCGAGTCTTGGCCCGGCAATAGTGTTTTCGTTATGTATTATCAAGCTCGAGTATGAGAATACCTATCTGCTGGTGGATAATAATTTAAATTTTTAATGTAGTTTTCATTAATTGTCAACATTGACGATATCTGACGTTTTTGACTCCCAGTGAGACACAGAACTATTTTCGAGATCACTATAAGTATAAGGATGTTATTCCGAGGTGCTGGTGGAGAAAAATTCGGTAGCTTGCGTCTTTTTCTGGTTAGTCAACAACGATATGTGTGGGGTTCGATTACCAGACAGCACTGAACTTTTCGTTATATTATTTCTAGTTCAAACATGCTGCTGTTGTAGCAAACCCATATTTAACTTTAGTTTTCTCTATAATATTACAGCGATAGGTGCCGGGTTGGAGTCCTGGAGGGAAGAAATTAATGTTTCTTCTTGTCATTTCAGTTAAAACATCTTGCTACTTCTGAGAAAATCCGATACCTCGCAGCTGATTGTGCTTCGATAACAATGCGATTAGGTTCTGGGTTTGAATCCCTGTCCCACACAAAGCTTTGCCTCACGGCATTTCAAGTAAGTTACTTGTGAAGAAGCAACATTTAACATCTCTCGTAGTTCATTAACAGGGACAATAGATACTGGGTAGGAATTCGCTTCCGTTAAAATGTTTACGTTATGTAATCTAAAGTTGATATTGGATAACTGATACTGTGTAAAATGGAGGTATATCACTCTCTTTATGCTTAGTCAGGAATGACTGATAGTTTCCGTCAGTCATGAAATCTTTGTTTAGGCTGTATGACCTAGGTTTGAATCCATATGCAGAAAGAGACGGTTCGTCGTGTCATTTGAAGTTCATACATATTCTCAACTAGCGGCTCGTGAATAACTTAAATGTTTAATGTCATTTTGTGTTAAATAATAAGTTCAGTATGTTACTTTGAAGACGAAATCATGAATATGACGATCTTACTACGTGCATTACCTATCTGATGTAGTAATAAGAGTGGTAACATTTCAGATATGTCATTTATTGTAATGTCAGCTTACAAGTCTTAAAGACAGTCTTACCTGTGATAAGGTGTTCTCTGATATTTGTAGTATCGTGGTATTATTTTAAATCTTGAGTTGTTGCGATACAGTGCAGTGTTTTCTAGTGGCGATTTGTTGGAACCATTTTCAGTAGTCAAACGACTGTTCCGAGGAGCGATTAGAGGACCCGCTAGACAGCTGCGTTATAAGGGTTGTATGCGAAATTAGGCGAAATGCTGTTCAGGTCGTTCGGATACTTTTGAGTACTACTGTACGTGTGCTACGCCTTCTGACCGATTATCGTGCTGGCGTTAGCTTACATCAGGTTTAGTCTTATGATGACGGATTATAGCTACAGCCCTATGCAGCTAGCAATGAAGATAGCTGCATTGGTCTTATGATCAAGTGAGGCTATTGCACAGAACGGCAAGGCATCAAGGAGAGAGATGTGGTGTACTTAAAAAATTATTACTATTTAAATCAGCAAGTGATGGAAAACTTGGGAGATGCGGTGATATAAAAGTAATACAGTAAATGCCTTATGATGCAGACAAGTATTATTTGTAATGGATATTAATCCACGCAATCCGCAAACCAATGGAGGATTTTAGAAAGAGTAAAAATTTTTACATGCAGCTAAATACATTGTCGAAAAATACGGACAGTGGTCTCTCTGGTTAGATAGTCAAAATTGCCTATATTTTCATGACTTAGTTCTGTCTGTGTAACCTGAGTTCAGGAGGTTTCAGTAAGGCCTGGAAAATCGCTGTCTCTTCTAAAATAATAAGATTGCTACTAGCATGATCCAGATATATGATTTACATATGTATGTCGGTGAGCTGCTGTCGCGAACTTGCGCCATTTCTCTGCTCTTCAGGATGTTTCTGTAAGAGCTTGCAAAAATTTAACAGGACGTAGAGGATGCTCCACTGGATATTTTGAGGTAGGGTCGGAGAAGCCAGCATAAGGAGATAATAGGAACAAAATCACATTCCTGTGTACTTATTTATTTCCATTTGTTAAAGTTAACTGCAAATACCATCAATGGCACAATAAACATACCATTTCTACTATATCTGGCAAAATGTGCTGAAACTGATGTGCCTCAAGCATGACATCGGCGAACATGATTCTGACGCACCCTGACAAATACACTTGGTGTGTTTGGAATCACATCAGAGGCAGCAACAATTCTGGCAACTAATTTCATCTCCGCATCCGCTGGGTCTGGTACACAAGTGGCTTTTGATATCCCTATAGTAAGTAATCAAGTAAATCAGGTCAGGGGAACTCGCAGACAATGGAATACGAACTCCCCTTTCAATCCAGCGACCGGGAAATACAGCTCTGCGGTGGTTGCGGGCATCCACAGGGCTATGAGGCGGTGCACCGTCGTGTTGCATCCACATCCTCTCACAAACAGACAAGTGTACCTTGTACAACTCAGATAGAAATCTTTGCACGAACCTCAAGTATGGGCAGCCATTATGACTTCCTAGTAATGAGGCTCGTCTTTTTTGTTTCCTTGCAGGAAATAAAGAAAACACACACACACACACACGCACGCACACAAACAAACAAACGTTAGTTGTAAACAAGCTGGAAAACAGTAACGCTAGACCAATCGTTACAGAAGCTTACTTCCGTATCTACTTAAACTGTCATCTCCGACGTCAGGTTTCCTGTTCAGTGGACCATTCGCTACGTCCTGTTACACTTTTACACACTCTTACGCAAACACCCTCTATAAACAGAGTTGAAAATCTTTCCCGGTTGGTCCTAGATATCTGGCGCCACGTTGCTGACAAGAAGTGCAGTGGACATCCGACAACTTAAAGCACTCAAAAGCATGCATTCATTGCGTCTAAATTTTTGGTCGTTGTTCTCAGGAATATAACAAGTTTGGGTTGCATTTTTTGAAATCAGTCATTTGCCTGTTTATCAGGAATGGAATCCTATGGTACTTCTTTTCTAGTGGAAGCTGTATTGACTGTTTTGAAAAGAGAGCTGACAATCTTTTGTTGGGCTCAAAATCATGTCACATTGCGATTCATATTTGGCCCTCCTGTTAACGTTGCGTAGAAGTACGTTGTCGTAACCATTGGAGGCTGCTATAAATAACTGTACTGTCTGCATCGCTTGCAGCTGATAGTATACTATGTTTTTATCTGTGGGTTTATAAATTTTCGCACGCTTTAAAGAGCTTATTTTATTCTCTTTTTCTCTGTTTTAAGGCCATCTCCTCTTTATCAATTTGACAAAGGCTTCCAGCGGATTTCCATTCATCATTGACGTGAAGGATGGGGATAGGCTTTAGGACAGCGAAAATAATGGTATAGACACAATTTATGATAGTACCTAAATTGCAGGACTGTTGTACTCCATATACCAATATTTTCTAAGTTAGTGTAAAAAGAAAAATTGCAAAATACTTCCTTTCTAGTCCATGCTTAGACCATCTACGGATATGCCTAAATTGGCGCGCCGGCCGTGGTGGCCGCGCGGTTCTAGGCGCTGCAGTCAGGAACCGCTCGACCACTACGGTCGCAGGTACGAATCCTGCCTCGGGCATGGATGTGTGTGATGTCCTTATATTAGTTAGGTTTAAGTAGTTCTAAGTTCTAGGGGACTGATGACGAGTCCCATAGTGCTCAGAGTCATTTTAACCATTTTTAAATTGGCGCGAAACCGGTCGTGGTTTTTGTAAAAAAAGGCTTTCTATCGCCTACCGTGGCCATTAGATTGAGATTGCCAGCAGTTGGAAGTAATATGTGTAGTACAGTATTTGTGGCGTTGTATTTAATTACGCTACAATAGCTTCAGTGAGTGAAAGAATTACGTAAGCTCCTTCACCTCGGCGCGGTTTATCATACACTGTTCTCGGCGATGCTCACAAGACAACTATCAGTTTGTGCGTAGGAGTACACAGCTTGTGCATAACCGTATGGGCAGCCTAACCAGATATCGACGAGACAGCTGCAGACAACAAGCCCTCTCATATTGAAGTCTGACGCGCGTGGAAGGACGGCTCACCGCTCGCGGGAGGCGAACATACAGAGGGCGCCCCGCTTGGCCTCTGAGAGGGAAGCGTCGCGAACCGAGCTCGTGGCCGCAGACTTGGCACGTGTTCATAACATCCGAATCTCGCAGTCTAATACTTCAGCAACTCCTTCTCGGGCTACGTATAGCACTGTGCCCTGCAGACAGTTTATAAGTACTTCGGCGTATACCCACAGAGCTCAAAATCGTCCTGACGTTAATAATCTGTTACAGACGCGCCGCGCGATTCGGCACATAGGCTAGCGTTTAGATATGTTACCTGTGTAAACATGTTTGTGTCACTCTTAACACATACGCTCTGTTACCAAGTAAACCATGAACTGTGTGTAAAAAAAAAAACAGCTGTTTTAAGAAAGCATTGATTCTATTTCTTCCTATGATATTTTCAATTAGATTGTTGGATGAGCTCTTACTTTTTTTTTTTGGTAGTTCTGTGCTGCAAAAAACTATTGCTACCGGTTGTAACATCTACTCTTCTAGCTGATACGTTCCTGGGGTCGCCTTCCGAACTACTCGAACTTTGTATATATCTATTGGGCCGTTTGGAGTTAGGCGTTTCTCCACAATCGACTTCCATTTGCCGACCAGAGTGACCGAGCGGTTCTAGGCGCTGTAGTCTGGAACACCGCGACCGCTACGGCCCGAATCCTGCCTCGGGCATGGATGTGTGTGACGTCATTAGGTTAGTTAGGTTTAAGTAGTTCTAAGTTCTAGGGTACTGATGACCTCAGACGTTAAGTCCCATAGCGCTCAGAGCCATTTTTTTGGTTTCCATTTACTACTTCCACCAAAATCACCGACTTTGAGTTTAGTTTTTCCTGGATCTCTCCTGTTGACTTTAATGTCCACAGTAAACAAAAGACCCTTATTTTCACTTCGTCAGGTTGCGTGTTAATAGATCTGTGTTATATGTAATATACTGATTGACTAGATTTTTCACTCTATCAGTCCATTGAGCAATGGAACGTCTAAACATCTTTCGTTGAAGAGTTCTGTCCAATCGCGCGAGACCAGAAGCTTTGAAGTTGGGAAACGAGGAGTAGCTTCTTGAAATGAATATTTCTAAATTTCGTACCTAAGTCTGTAAATGTTTCTAAATCCATTACTTTTTCTATATATTTTTCTAAACTATCTACAAGTTCAGTACCAATTTTGTTATTTAGAACAACGTCCCATGCCTGTTTGCAGTACAGTTTAGTTTATTTTGTATATCCAAGCATGTCAACCAAATCGACTTGATTGTCATCAATTGTTTTTGTGATAATCTTTGTCCCCAGATAAACTTTTCGTGTTGGGCGATGAAATACTTTTGCTATTCTAACTTTGATGTTGACTACAATGAAGAGAAAGAGATCTTATTGGAATGCTACAGCAATAATAAAATGTTACTTTATATACATATTACTGAAGGAGAACAGTAAAAAACCAAAATACAGTACATACAAAATGTGTTATAAAGAAAACATCAGGTTTCTTTCTTCGACAAAAACAGGAGATAAATTTTGACACAAAAACACAGTGAATTTCTTCCACTGTTTAATAATATGATCCAGTTCGCTAACTGGTGTCATCTGGGGAATCTCACGAAGACAACCACGCCATCACTGATTCAAGAACCTCACCTAAAACTCTCTAATTGATGGGTTGTATTTGCCAACACCCATTTCTGTCGCAGTGCAGGAAGTGAGGGGCATAACTTGTCCTCAACAATATGCACGTCATATTCTGGTAACAAGCCTTCATTGCGTTTCACTTTCTCTAAGCTCTTCACGAAGATTCGTGACTCAGGTGGAATAACCTAGCGAATACCATTCTGGAACGTCTCACACCTGCTAAACCCATACTGTGTTGGTTCTGATTTCCAACTACCGTTTTGTAGAAATTATATTCAAGTCCTAGCAGGGCGTTATCCACTGTAGGATGAAAGCACCAGACGCAACCACACTATGCTAGCACTAATTTACATAACTACTTACGTAATTTTTTTCACCCAGAGAATCTACTGTAGTATAAATAAGCATTATGCAAGAAGAATATTGATCTGTCATTAACCGTAAAAAAATTTTATCGTCCTTACTATTTAAATATTCCACACAATGCCTCCTGTAACACATAAACTTCCCACCCATTAACGCCATCTTTAATATTCAACTTCGCTGCCGCCCGCCATCTTCATAACATTATAAATTTAATGTCATTCGTGATAGTATGTGTGCAAAGTCATTCATGACATCAAATATTCATGTTCATTAATGACACATTCTGTGCACATGATAGAAACGTACATGAGCTTCGAGACCTGTTATCACCTTCAAGTTCAAAACAACGTTAGTGCGCGCTGGATAGTAGCTATCTATACTATATGAACTGCAGACTTGAACTGAAGAAAGATAAGAAACCAAAGAAATGGGGTCTGCATAGGTTCAACTAATAACTGGTTGGAGATTGTTTCAGTCAAAGCATTAGGCAACAGTTGAATGGAATGGTGAACTCAACAAAACCGAAGCCAAATGGGTAGCTTTGAGAGATGAAATAATGAACGCAGCAAAGGATCACATACGTTAAAAATTAAGATCGCTAGAAATCGCTGGATAACCCTCGAAATATTGAACTCAACTGATAAAAGGTGGAGTGTAAAAATACAGAACCACGTACAGGTCAATGGGAATACAGAAACTGTAATGGTCTGAACCACAACTAAAGTGACATATTTTAATGACACGTTCTGCGGTTCCTCTAAAGAATTAAATCTAGTTCAGAAAGTGAAAGCGTGGACCAAGCAGAGACATGATAAGCCAAAGCCCTGGGGTTCAGAGTCATCATTTGTACGCACGTGGGTGAAATCCGCTGCAGGATGTCCAACGAGTTGTGCCAAGGACAATCGGTGTACGTCTGACTTGAGATACACCGTTCCAGCAGGTCTTTCATGCTTAACAAATACCATTAACCACAAAAATCTACTCCATGAATCGCAGCCGAACATTAAACTTTTGTATGTCCCATTTATTTTAAAGAAGTGCAACTTTAATTCAAGACTAATAGTGAACGAGGGTTTCCCTCTCTCATCACACCTTTTTCAGCGTGCCAAATACTACGAAATACATTGTAACTAAAAATAACGTTGATGTTCTTACTGTCCACTAATTGCCTGCAAGATTGTGCATTGTGAGAGCTGAGAGGGCACCACTCACTGAAATATCTGTTCACTAGAACTCGCGGTTGTAGCATGGTTTTGACTGATTATTTTCAACATTGGTGAGATACTGTTTTTCGTATATCTTGTTCGAGTTGCGGTGGTTTTCGTAATCAGTAAACAGTACATTGCCTAGCCGTTTTAGTGTATATAATAGCCACCCGGTCGAAGTGACAGGAAGAAAACGCCCCTGACTACTCTACATAAGGAGGGTAAAAAACAGGATCTGCTAAATTACAAGCGAATATATTTAATATAGATTTTCTGCAAAATTCTTGAGCATATTCTAAGTTCGACCCTGGTAAAATTCCTCGAGACAGAAATTTTTCTCACCACACACCAGCACGGAGTTAGAAAGCATCGCTCGCCCGAAAGTCTGTTTGCTTTTTTTTTGGGGGGGGGGGGGGGGGCTATAACCTATGCGTGTTACATGAAGTATTGCGTGTAGATAACATATTTATAGATAAAAAGTTTTCGATTCCATCGTGGCAGGCTGTTACAGCAACCGGCTTAAAAGTTTTTCAGAACAAACGGAGTCTCGGTTGCAAAATTACATAATGTCAATAATGCGTTTCAGCCGTTTGGGACATCATCAGATTTTTTACTAAAACGAGAAACCAATCAGTTCGATACAAATGGAGGAAAGGGGTATGATGCTATCTTGCATGGGTACGCGTACAACGTGAATTAAAATCAATAAAAACTTGCGTAAAGATAACAGGATATGTGACCCATTAGTCTCCACAACCACATAGAATGTAAAATGGACATCATGGTAACCGTGTCATGAAACATCTAAACCATGCAATGGACCTACTGAAAGGAGAGAAAGAGCCAGAGTTCGCAGCTCGTGGTCGTGCGGTAGCGTTATCGCTTTCCACGCCCGGGTTCCCGGGTTCGATTCCCGGCGGAGTCAGCGATTTTCTCTGCCTCGTGATGACTGAGTGTTCTGTGATGTCGTTAGGTTAGTAAGGATTAAGTAGTTGTAGGGGGATGATTACCATAGATGTTAACTCCCATAGTGCTCATAGCCATTTTTTAGAAACAGCCAGAATAACATAGAGAAAGTTTAAATAAGTGGAGGAAAAATTTTCTACGGTTATCAAGTGTTACATTTAGCTCATTGGCCGGCTCCACCGTGGCAGTACAAGGTAGGGCCACACTTAGGAAACCGCGGTGCGGGTCACACACGGCACAGTGTCTGTATTGACGAACACACAAACCTTAATATGACAAATTGAGATACAGATGCCCCGTGTAGTGGGGCAAGAAGTACGCAGGTGGCGCGCATTACCGGTTTAAAGCATATTTTCAGAAAAACAAAGGCGCATAAAAGTAATAATTAAAATGCATGTAAGCCTACCAGTGCAGACACAAAACCCAAAAATAAAATAAACGTACCCCCATATAAAGCACAAGGAATAGGTAAAAATATTACATGAAAAACAACGAATCAAAATATGTCATTGAAACTCCGTCATGCGGAGTAAAACAGCTAAATTTTGTAGTACATTCATAGCGCATGCTTTTTAAATCGATAAAACTTCAAGATAACAGGACTGGGGGCAGCCTTAAGCATCAAAACAAAGTAATCTTAGTCGCTAAAATAAAGAAACATAAGTTCTAAAATGCAAAGTAATAAAGTTATCTACAGCAAAAAAGGTCATTAAGAAGCCGACATCAAAATATGGTTTCCCCAACTTCCCACACAAAAGCCAACAAGTTGAGAGTGACACTGTGGACATAAAATAATCATTGCAGCATCATTCGGAACGTTGGTAACTTCGTATCATAATTTTTTTTTTATTATTGCTAAGCATTTGATTCTTCAGCAAATAGTCTTTGTCGACATCGAAATGTTTGACGATTTCCATCTCCTCTAGTAGATTCTACTTCTTCCCCTTCTGAGCAAGATGCAGCACCGTCAGGTTTCCTAGTGTGCAGGACTGGTACCCGCTGGCAAAATTTTGTTGAAACTGCCATGGGAGATAGGACCATGCCCTTTTCCTCCATTTGTTTCGTTTGTTGTTTTTGTAGACAATCTGATGATACCTAAAATGCTAAAACGCATAATTGACATTAAATAGTTTTGCAACCGAGACTTATTTTGTTCTGAAACAAAAATATTTCTAGATATCTCGAATTTTCTTTTACACTTTGACCCACTACCAGCCATTAACAAAGGTGTTAGCAAATGGAATGCGTTCTGAGATACATGATTGGTTCGAACGCTTCTTAAGTAATATAAGGCGGTACGTTGTCCTTGGACAGCGAGTATCTTTAAGAGAGAAGATCATCGTTAGGAGGGTCCCAGGGAAGTGTCATAGCACAGCGATGGTTCTCCCTCGCTGGATGGGGTGACCAACAGTATGCTGCAGTATACGGGGGAGTGTCCTTAAGTGACTGTGGGAGGATGCAGGATGACTGAGGCAGGATTTTTATATGATATGATGAATGGCAGCTCGCTCTGAATGTAGAAGAATGAAATTAAATGCAGATCAGTACGAAAAATGTAATGTTCGTATAGTACTACGGGTGTGCTGCTTCACACAATTATGACGATTAAATGTCTAGGCTTAACGTTGAAATAGAAAGAACGAGTAAGGCTGGTAGTACAAGTGGCGATTGGTCATTATTAGTTTATTGGGAGAATCTAAGTAAAGTGTAGGAGACTGCGTACAACACAGTATCGCAATCCGTCCTTTTTCGTGTGTTTAGGATCTCCACCAAGTTGTGTTAAAGGAGAACATCGAAGTAATTTAGAGACGCGCTGCCAGATTGTATAACCGGCAGGTTCCATCGACACATGAGTGTTACGAACATGCTTCGTAAACTGAAATGGGTGTCTTTAGAGGGAAGATCTTCCTTGGAAACACTACTGAGAAAATTTAGAGAAACTGCATTTGAGACTTGCTCCCAAGAGATTCTGCTCCCACTAACGTATATTTCACATAATAATCGCAAAGAGAAACCGGGCTTGTACGGAGACTGTCATTTTTTCCTCGATCCATTTGGGAATTCCCATTTGGGAATTACTGGTAGTTCTATAAGGTAGACCCCGCCACGTACCGTTTGTTGGCTTCCTTAGTTTAAACATGTAGATGTAGTTCAGTAAGAGATTAGAGTATGTATATTTCTGTTACGATGACAGTGGTAGATTTACAAACAACAGCTTTTAATTGACTCGGCGTTACTTATTCCTGGGCGGAAGCCCATTGGGAACGTTCGCATTTTTCTAGTCCCTGCTGCTGTAATATTATATGCTTTATGCGGTGTGGAAACAGCGCTCGTTGTGCGAAACGGTACAGAGGGGTTTGTGCAGCAGAAATGAGATCTCGGTCCGCTGGTTTTAAATGGCCGCGGATTCCACAATCACGACACGTAACGCCAAAGTTACCATCGTAGGCGATGACCGCGGGGGTCATGTCCAGACATGAATCGAAAAGTGACACTGTCTGATCAGCGCGCAACGCGCTGAAAGCATCGGTTGATAGTGCATGAAACAAAACTATGGCATTTTTGAATGGTGTTTTGGTTACACGGTAAACGGTGCTTTAATAACAAACAGTAATGAGTTAACTACGAGGAATTTCAGAAAGTGAGCTACACACTATTTTGCCAGGCCAAGTAGTTTTTCTTGACTGTTGCATTACACTTCAAAGTAACAGAACACAGTGAAGCCTGTAGACAAGCCTGTGGTCCATCGCGTATTATTACATGCGTTCTTTTATATTAGAATGTTTGGGGATTGGAAGGATTCAGGTACTGGGATTTGGAGTGAATTATCTATATATTTTTTTAAGATGTCACACTCGCCGTTGACTGTAGAAATTATTTATTTCACAATTGCATTTTCGATCTTTGGGCCATTTTCTATTGGTACTGCCAATTTAAAAGCATCATTTTACTGCAACTATGCTGCTTAATTTAAAATTTGGAACTTGACTGCAATGGACAACAATATTTTTAGGACCAAAGAAAACGTCAGACAGCGATCACTGTTCAGGAGATAAAGTACTCTCCGAAATGACGTACTCTTACAAGAATATTGATATTGGAATATGCAGTGTGAGACAAAAAGAACTTTACAGCTTTGGAATGATACAGAGATTTGTTGAGATAACTCACAGAATCCGTAGACGTGTTGTTTTCCAGAAAACAGCCTCAAGTTTGATTCACGTAGTGCATCAGTAGCGCATTCCACAAACACGAGAGTCATTGTAGTGCAAATTTAAAATGGCTACTTTCACTGGCACGCAGCATGTGCCCGCTGTGACCCTGGATCACATTCGTGACAGCCCCAGAATAAAGGTGGTTAGTGTTCTTAGCAAACTGAAAGTGTACAGCCATTCCTTCTTCATGAAGATTTTCACTGCTATTGTGTATCTGGATACGCTAGAAAACTTTTTAATTCCACACAGCGATGAAGATGATCGAAATGGGGCGGTTTTCTACCAGTAAGATGGTGAACCATCTCATGTCCTCACAGAAATTCGAGGTTTCCTCGGTAATCGCTTCCCTGTTCGATGGATTACCCGTGAAGGGCAATCGCATGGCCACCACGGTCCCAAGATTTGACACTTCTGGATTTCTTTCTCTGGGATTTCATTAAAGAGCGTACCTCCCCTACAAAACAATTTATCCGACACGAAAAATCGAGTCTTCGCTGCCGTTGCACAGGTTACGGACGTTTTGCTGCAACGAGTGTGGGAAGAAATTAATTACCGGTGGTACGCATGGCAGACGTACTCATATCAAACCAAAATACCACCTGACACTTTTATCTGACACTTGAGTACATTTGCTACATAATGACACATTTACCGATTCTGTAGCTTATCTCCATAAATTTCTGTATCATTCAATAGTTGGAAAGACCGTTTTCGACTCTCCCATAGAACTTTCTGTAAGTGAGCTACTTCCATCCGAGCACTTAAGTCGTTACAGATACAGTGAGGCCTAGAAACGAGAGACACGAGGATGAGATAAGTATTGAGACAGAAATAAGAGCAGATTAAGTCAGGGACCGATTAAGCTCTAAATCGATAATTAAGTGAAACAGATAAAAAAATTATAAAAGAGACCGGACTAGTGCGAGAACGGACTCGTTCTCTGAGGGTTTTTCACTAACTTAGTTACATGTATAGAAAATAATTTCTTGTGGCTCAATGGTCTGGTGCAAGACATTCTATTAGACGCCATTTCGGCGGCTTGCCTGTCCCTAACCTACCCCAATTATCCAGCCGGAGAAAGCGGACCTACCGTTTAGCGTGGAATCCAAACAACATGCTGATTCCGGTGAGGGCTCACATCGTTGAGAGGTGAGGGCCATGTTGAAACAAAGAGTATAGAATGCGTGATTAGACAGAGATACTATCTCGCAATCCCTCGGTTTCCGGACATGAACTTTTGAGCTGTATCACCAGGTATGAAATATATTCAGACAGTTCATCTATTGGTGTCGTTAAGTGGGTTTGCTAGTACCAAAATATGTGCTACGTATGGCTTAATATTTTGACTGTATTGACTTAGAAGCTTAAATAATTCACATCGCCGACAGACCGTATACAATAGTAACTGAGATAAATTTCAACTCGGTATCTACATCCATTCCTGAGAAAGAGGTGTCTTAACAAACTGACTTGCAGATAGAAAGGCGGACAACAAACTGGAAAAAAATATTATTTTTACGTGATATAGATACAAATTAACTATTTTCCAATTTTTCCTTCACTTACTCTGTGGAACCTCGCTTCTTGTCGAATTTCACGGTTCTATGTCAGATGGAAATACCCTATAGGCTTTGATGAGTGAGTTTGCCACTACCGAAACATGTCACGTAAATAGTTGTATGTTTTGACTGTGTTGACCTTAAAGCTTAACATTTTCACCGCCAAGGTAAAGGGAGTTTAGTACATGACGTCGATCTCAACTTGACACCTCTATCCGTTGCTGGAGAAAGGGGTGTTAACTGTCAGACAGACAGATAAAGTGATCCTGTAAGGGTTCCGTTTCTAATGACAGTAGAACGGAATCCTAATTAATAAATAAATAGGCTTCGTTGGAACAAATGGTGGAAGACTTTGGGCATAGCTATGGAGTAAGCCCCAACGCGTATGAGTGTGGAATTGGCAGTAGAATACAAATCTTTTCCAGCTGTCGGTAGCCGGAAATTACAGGAAATAGAGCAGCATTCAATAGAACTGCGATATGAGGAAGTTTATTGCGTGATGGTGCAAGTCAGTTTCGCTCATTTTGTAAAACTGAACGTTTTGTGAAAGTCTGCACAGAAAAATCAGAAAAGACTAATAGAAGTACATATAGGGATATATGGTCGAATATGGGACAGTATTAACACTGGAGCCTAAATGAACGGTAGTAATATTAATATTATTAACATAATTATTATTAATTTCTGGAATTTCACTCTGAATTGACCATTTCACATGGAATTAATAAGACAGGAGCAAAATGAAGATGAATGATGCGTGTAATACATGCATGCTATAATGCAAAACTTATCTAAAACAGTTATGATAATGCTAAAGTAAAACAAACTTTTCTGCATAATAGTTATAATAATAAGGAAAGGAAATCTTCTCAGTGGTGGACCAGACAATCCAGTTTTGTTGTATAGAATTGCGATACGAGTCAGACTTACTTCACTATGCCACGTAGTGTAAACCGAAAATCTAATTTTTGTTTCAAGGCATTGTGGTGCAAGCTGGACTCACTTCACTTTGCCATAACGTGTGTCATACAAATTTCACAGTAGAACATTTGGTACCATCTTTGATGCTATTTATCATAGACAGGTATATATCAATATGTGATCCAAAAGAGTGCAGTTGTCAGCATCTGCACTTTTGTCCGTGTACAGTGAGTGTACTAACAAGTGCAAACTTAGCTTACCACTTAGTGCACAAATGGACAAAATATCTGAATTGTCTTCTCAAGCCCAGGGTGTTAAACAGACCTTCTAAATAAATATGAACTTAGCTCTGTAAGAAACCTACTATTACATGCGGATCGTAGGAAAAATGTTTAGAAATGTTTCTGTTACTTAACTAGAATGCATGAATTAATAAAAGTGACAGTTTAGGATCTATTCTAGAAAGACAACACAGCTATTCACTTATCTATTCTACATATAATTTGTGAACTGTGCTTTCAGGGGTCAAGCGATACACAAAAATCATGTTCAATGACTTTTCACACTCAATGACCAAATATTTAACTCCAGTCCATATTGAACTGACGATTATAAAAGTCGTAATCTTTACATATGAAAAAAAAATTATCACAGGAAAGAAGCACAAAAATCTCCGTCAGCTCATTTACATCTACGATGTCGTAGCTGATCAATGCACTTAGTTGGTGGAGAATAAATTTCCTTTTTAAACAATGAAAAAACTCTCAAATAATCAATGTGAGGGCAGGTTAGTGTCCAAGCTTTTGATATTCAGTGGTCAAAACATATGCAAGTTGGAGTGAGCAAAATCTCGACTCAGCATTTACTGTGGCCTACTGTTTGATTGTGCTTTAGCAAGTGGCTTCTGCAATGGTGTTGTCTCCGTGCTGGATCTTAAACGCTAATTCCCTATTCTGGCTTTGACTGAATTATCTCAGTCTCAACTTTCCTCCATTGGGTAAAACGTTAATCTTTCCATAATCCAAATAACGGCTACTGCACACTCGCTAAGGGTTGATGCGATGTGCACAATTTCTCTGCCCGCAAAAGTTCCCACAGGAATAATTAATTAACTCTTTGCAGTCTGTCACCACGATACGTGAGCCGTATCGTCCACACTTCGCAGAAAGTAAAGCTCTCAACGTCCTCGCTATTTTCCACACACTTCCGCGGTCATCCGCGAGACGAGAGAGATTCCTAGCCATTTTAGTTCTCAAAATGTTTTTGTGTAATGGGGAACAGCCCACTGTGTCGTGTCAGCCAATAACCGTCTCGCTAGAGCTGAATTTTATTTTTCTTGCTAGGTCGCAGCCTAGTCCTGTTAATGGCGTGCAGCCACTTAATCTCGGTCCCGGCCTTATTTCTGTTAAAAGGCATAATGTATTTGACTGTCCTTATTCGTTTCTGCGCTGAAGCTCGCCATTCTCTTGTTAAGTGGGGTTTTCCTATGTCATTAACCATCTGCTTGTCTCCAAATTGCATTTCACTTTATTCTGTTTATGTATGACCCTGTCCATATATTGGTACATATTGTTTTGTTAGTTTTCAGTATATGAGATTAACTGCAGTAGCCTTTTGTTGATATAATATAATTATTATTTTCTACGGATGTCATACTGTATTGCACTGTCATTATTGGTCAACGTCATGTAAGGTCTAAAAAATCCAAACGCCTTACATAGTTTCTGCTACATAACATAATACGTAACTCATTTCCGTATAAATCTTACATAGTTATGCCATGTATCTCTTCATATATTGTGAGTGTTACTGATTCTGGGTGTTAGGCAGTGCTTGAGGACATCTCAAGTAAATGAAAGTTTGCAAAAAATCGAAGATATTACAGCATATTAAGAGGTCGCAAGTTTACTCCATTTAAGACAAAGGGTAAAAGTGATAGTGGAAAAGGTCCATGAAATAATGGAAGTGTGTGTTCCGGTCAATATATGTGTGAAGAACGCGCTTGCGTGCGCTGATAACCTGTTGTTGTGCGCCCCTAACCCACATTCAAGCTAACGAAGCCTCCTCTTCCTAATCGAAGTAAGCAGTCGCGATTAAAGACGCCGAAAACTTGCTACAAAGGTTCTTATCATGGTGGCCACCGAAATTAGATCTACATAAATACTCCATAAGTCAGTTTATAGTGCATAGTGGAAGGTACATCAAACGTAGTATTGTCAGTTTTCATTCTCGGTCCAGTCTCATACTGACTTAAAAACGACAGTTAGAATCCCCTAATTTCTCTTATCGTTACTTCATGAGTGCTGCGCAAGATATACTATGTGACAGCATAATGGCAGCACAGTCATATTGGAATACAGGTTGTATAAATATACGCAGTGCCGTTTCTTCTGAGGTTCCTCTTAAGTCCCCGAAGCAGTTTTCGTACAGGTTACACCAACCTGTTACTATCCTAGCAGCGCACGTCTGTTGTCAGGCCTACTTTATAAGGACTCCAGCAGTGTTCTAGAAACTGCTGTACCAGTGTGTTGTATGCAGTATCCTTCAAAAGCGCACCGTACTTGCCTAAAGCACTTGCAGAAAATTTAAGTCTTTTCTGACACTAATTTTACTTGGTCGTCCCACTCCAGATGGTTCAGATGGCTCTGAGCACTATGGGACTTAACTTCTGTGCTCATCAGTCCCCTGGAACTTAGAACTACTTAAACCTAACTAACCTAAGGACATCACACACATCCATGCCGGAGGCAGGATTCGAACCTGTGACCGTAGCGCGGTTCCAAACTGTAGCGCCTAGAACCGCTCGGCCAATGTGGCCGGCCGTCCCACTTCACAAAAATTCTTATTACCACCCCTAAAAACCAATATGATATGCCGCATTAACGATGTTCACCAGTTATCTTGTAATCAGATACTATATTGGTTTTTCTCTTTGTTATTAGCGCAATATTACATATTTCCACTTTTAAGAAAAGATGTCATTTATCTGACGAAGTGGAATTATTGATCAAGTGTCTCTGCTACCCCTTATGATCTTCCAACAACTGTCGTCTGCTTTGGAGAGAAGTGTGCCTGATTGTTAACTACCTCCACCGTCCTTTCTTGAATCTGGCAGTATTTAGCAATAAATATGGTATGAAGTTGCCTATAAAGCCATACAGGACCTGCATTTATACATTCCGAGATAAACCAGCTTGTACATACATAATACTAGGCGCAGTAGTGCATTTTCGGTGTTTACATATCTTTGTCCAAACCTTGTAACCCATAAAAGCTTTACACATGCAGGGTGGTCAAAAATCCTCATTCATTTTTAAAGAATAATGAATGCATTTATATAATACATCATTACAATCAGTTTCTGAGATAAAGTGGGCCTATTACTTATTCAGGATAACCTGTAAGAGTGATTATGATATCAGAACATGTAGCTGTAGTTAGTGTCCGAATGTGTGATTTTTCTTTTTCTACAAGTTCAACATAAGTTGACTTGGAAATTTCGAAAGGCAGCACTAGCAAGAATGAACATCTGGTTGTTGTGAGTAATGTCCCAGCAACTGGATGCGTTGCTCATGAAATACAAACCGGCAGATCTCCTATAATACAACAGGCTTTTTTAGCCAATCAGAGAAGCCATCGAAAGAAGTGTGACTTTATCAGCTCGCCCTTTAAACAAGGCACTAGAAGTACTGAAATCAACGATTGTATATCTTTACATTTTGCACTAAAGAAAGAGAGCATCATAATCAGATATATCACTAATTATGTAGGGTGTTCATGTCATTTTGAATTTTTTAAGTTGTCGATCCTAATGTCAGAGACAGAGAGCAAGTTATGTTACTGTTAAAAAATCTTTGATGTTGTCATGGCACAGTCTTTCCTTACGCGCAGTCTAATAGATTCTTATTTCAAGTGTGGTAGGCGATGGTCGTATTTAGTAGTGCTTTGATGGCTTTTGACGGTATCTGTTAGATGAATGATTTATTGTAAACGACAGCAAGGATAAATATAATGTATGTACTGAAAAGCGAAGAGGATATAAATTTAGAATAATGTTATTATTTTTGAAGAGAAGAACTTTGAGGTAAGATTGCCACAAAGTGCACCTAATTTGTGGAAATGATTATTGGCAATTACCTATCTTTGTTCACCTGCTCAGAGCCCACCCCACTGCTTATCATTGAGCATTACCACATTCCACCATGTGGTTTGCTACAGTTTGAATATTCACTTAGAAATCTAGTTTGGCAACTGCCAGCTTGGTGTCTGCTGTTATGCTTTCGAGAAATCTGCAACAATGTTGTCAAGACGCGAGGTAAGCAAAATTTTTGATTAGGGTCGATGATTGTTTTACTTCAGTTGCGCATTTAATACAATGTCAAGTTGCATTGAGACCATTTATAGTTAAGTTCAAATTTGGTTCTCTTCATTCAAAGGCTGTCACACGAGTTTACGTTGGATAACCGTTTGTGGGTACATACTTTTGGTAATACATAGATTTTTATCGAGTGGGAGCTAAAGTATGGTTACATTTAATACGGAAACAAATATAATGGGAAGGTTACAATTGGACACGAAAGAGTATGTACCCTGCAAAGCCGTGTAATATGAGCTGAGAAATGATGCACACAACGAAGTCCTTATGCATAACAAGTTTGTTTACAAACCCACATCCCACATTTGCGGAAAAGTGAAGAAACATAACTGTGTCACGTTGGCTAAAGAATCACTTCAGGCTACCACTATATGTCAAAGAGCAATTCCTGGAACCTCAACTTCGAAAAGAAGTCAATATTACACTTTTGAGCTACGTAAGGATCGAACACTCACTCATTTTGCTCAACGTAGTAAAAGAGTACCCAAATCGAGTATTTGCCAATAGGTTCAACACGACCGTGGCCGTGGCGCTCACCTGATTTGACACCCTTTGATTTTTTTGCGTGGGCATACATAAAGTGAAGGGCGTACAAAACAAAGGCAAGATGTGACCCTCCTCAATTAGTTTCTGGGTGTATCACAGTCTTCATTTTCCTGCACAGTTTTTACCCTGTACAACTCCCTCTAGTAACATGGAAGTTGTTCCCTGATGTCTTTAACGGATGTCCTATCATCCTGTTCCTTTTCTTGTCAGTGTTTTCCACATATTACTGTCCTCGCTGGTTCTGCAGAGAACCTCCTAACTCCTTACCTTATCAGTCCACTTACTGTTCAACATTCTTCTTAAACACCGCATCTCAAATGGTTCTATTCTGTTCCAGTTTTGCCACAGTCCATGTCTCACTGCCATACAATGCTGTGGATCTCAGAAAGCAATTAAGACATGTGTTTGATAGTAATAGACCCCTCTTGGCTGGGAATGTCCATTTTGCTAGGGCTCAACTGCCTTTTATGCCCTCCTTGCTCTGACTGTGCTTGGTTATTTTATAGTCTAGGTAGCAGAATTCTTTAACTTCCACTTCGTGATCGACAAAAATGCTGTAAAGTGTGTCACAGTTCTCAACTGCACTGTTTCTCATTAGTTTCATCTTTCTTCCAGTCAGTCTCAATCCATATTCTGTACTCATTCAATACATGCAGCAATCCTTCTTCACTTTCACTGAGAATAGCACATCATTACAAAATCATACCAGTGATATCATTTTATCTTAAATTTTAATCCTGATCCTAAACATTACTTTTATTCCCGTCGTTTCTTCTTCGTAATATAGATTGAAAAGCAGTAGCGAGAGCCTACATACCCGTCACACATCCTTTTCAATCTGTGCACTTCGTTCTTGGTCTTCCAAGATCCCTAGTGCTTCCTGTGCATATTGTATATTACCCGTCTGTCTCTATAGCTTCACACTATTTTTCTCAGAATTTCAAACATGTTACACCATTTTACATCGTCGAACACTTTTTCCAGGTCGACATACCCAATAAACATGTCTTGATCTTTCTCTGGTCTTGCTTCTATTATCAACTGCAACGTCGGAACTGCCTCTCTGGTACCTTAACCTTTCCTAAAGCCATCTGATCTACATCTAGCAGATGAGAATCTAAAATTTCATTTCAACTCTTCTGCATGTTATTCTTGTCAGCAACTTGAATGCATGAGCTAGTAAGATGATTGTGCGATAATTCTCGCGCTTTTCGACTCTTGCAATCATGGTAAATGTATGGATTAGGTTTTTCAGAAAGTTTGATTGTATATTGGGTGTCATATATTCTACACACTAACATGAATAATAACTTTATTTTCTCCCAATGAATTTAGAAGCCCAATGGGATGTTATCTTGCACTTTGCCTTGTTGTTGTTGTGGTATTTAGTTAAGAGACTGGTTTGATGCAGCTCTCCATGCTACTCTATCCTGCGCAAGCTTCTTCGTCTGCGAGGAACTGCTGTAACCCATGTCCTTTGGAGACTGCTTAGTGTATCATCTCTCCGTTACCCTCTACGATTTTCACGCTTCCCTCCAATACTAAATTGGTGTTCACTTGATACCTTAGAACGTGTCCTACCAAGCGATCCCTTCTTTTAGTCAGGTTGTGCCACAAATGCCTTTTCTCTCCAATTCTATTCAGTACTTCCTCGTTAGTTACATGCTCTACCCATCTAATACTCAGCTTCTGTAGTACAAGATCTCGAAAGGTTCAATTCTCTTCTTGTTTAAACTATTTATCGTCCTTGTTTCACTTCCATACACGGCTACACTCCATACAAATACTTCCAGAAAAGATTTCCTTACACTTAAATCTAGACTTAATGTTAACAACTTTATCTTCTTCAGAAGCGTTTTTCTTGCAATACCTAGTCTACATTTTATGTCCTCTCTACTTTGACCATCATCAGTTTCTTTACTTCCCAAATAGCAAAACTTATCTGCTACTTTAAGAGTGTCATTTCCTAATCTAATTCCCTCAGCATTACTTGATTTAATTCGACTACATTCCATTACCCTCGTTTTGTTTTTGTTGATGTTCATCTCAAATGCTCCTTTAAAGACGCTGTCCATTCCGTTCAAGTACTCTTCTAGGTCCTCTTCTGTCTGTGACAGAATTACAATGTCATCCCCAAACCACAAAGTTTTTATTTCTTCTCGATGGATTTTAATTCATACTCTAAATTTTTCTTCTGTTTCCTTTATTGAATGCTCAATATACAAACTGAAAACATCATGGATAGGCTACAACCCTGTCTCACTCCATTCTTAACCACTGTGACCCTTTAGTGCCCCTCGACTAACGTAACTGCAGTCTGATATCTGTACAAACTGTAAACTGCCTTCCGTTCCCTGTAAGTGACCCCTTGCCACCTTCAGAATTTGAAATATAGTTTTAGAGTCAGCATTGTCAAAAGCTTTCTCTAAGTATACAAATGCTATAAACGTCGGTTTGCCTTTCCTAAATCTTTCTTCTAAGATAAGTCATAGGGTCACATTGCTCACGTGTTCCACCATTTCTACAGAATCAGAACTGACCTTCCCCGAGGTCTGTAAAGAACCTGTGTTTGCAGCCATGACTTATTAAACTGAGAGTCTGCTAATTTTCGCAACTGACTTGCTTTGGGATTGGAATTATAATATTCTTCGTAAAATCTAAGGCATTTCGCCTGTCTCATACATCTTGCTCACCAGATTGTAGAGTTTTGTCATGACTGGTTCTCCCAAGGCTATCAGGAATTCTCATGTTGTCTACTCCCAGGGACTTGTTTTGACTTAGGTCTTTCAGTGCTCTGCAGATTCTTCACGCAGTATCGAATCTCCCATTTCATCTTCATCTACGTCCTCTAGTACTGCCCTCAAGTACATCGCCCTTGTATACACCCTCTATTTTGCCGTCTTTGCTTAGGACTGGTTTGCCATCTGAACTCTAGACATTCATATAGGTGTTTGTCTTTTCTCCAAAATGCTTGTTTTTCCTGTAGGCAGTATCTCTTACCCTTAGTGAGATATGCCTCTGTATCCTTACATTTGGTCTTTAGTCATTCTTGCTTAGCCATTTTGCACTGCCTGTCGATCTAATTTTAAGATGTTTATATTCCTTTTCGGCTGCTTCACTTGCTGCGTTTTTATATTTTCTCCTTTTATCAGTTAAATTCAGTATCTCTTCTGTTACTCAAGGATTTCCAGTAGCCCTCGTATTTCAACCTACTTGATCTTCTGCTACGTTCACTATTTCATCTCTCAAAACTACCCATTCTTCCCTGTGTTTGTCAATCGTCTCCTAATTTTCTGGTTCTTTCAGTTTATCCAGATGCCATTCACTTAAATTACCACCATCTTGCAGTTTCATCGGTTCAATAAATTGGAAATGTTTTACAATTTAAAACCTGGTTCACAAATCTCTGTCTTACCGTTATATAATCTACCTGAAGTCTTCCAGTGTTTCCTGGCCTCTTCCACATATACAACATTATTTCATGAATCTTAAACAAATTGTTGGTTAAGTTATGCTCTACGCAAAATTCTACCAGGCGGCTTCCTGTTTCATTCCTAACCACCAATCCATATTCACTAACTACTTTTCCGTCTCTTTCTTTCCCTACTATCGAATTCCAGTTCCTCATGACTATCATATTTTCATCAGCCATACATAGTACCCACTACATCTAACTTTAACCTGTATATCTCCGATCCGTAGAAAGCCAGTTTTCTTTCTCCTAATAACGACGTCCTCCTAAGTAGTCTCTGCCCGGAGATCCGAAGGGAATATTATTCCCAAGAGGACGCCATCACCATTTCGTGATTTCCTGTCAGGAAGGTCGCAGTTCGTAGTAATAGACGGCAAATCATCGAGTAAAACTGAAGTGATATCAGGTGTTCCCCAGGGAAGCGTCCTGGGACCTCTACTGTTCCTGATCTATATAAATGACCTGGGTGACAATCTGAGCAGTTCTCTTAGGTTGTTCGCAGATGATGCTGTAATTTACCGTCTAGTAAGGTCATCCGAAGACCAGTATCAGCTGCAAAGCGATTTAGAAAAGATTGCTGTATGGTGTGTCAGGTGGCAGTTGACGCTAAATAACGAAAAGTGTGAGATGATCCACATGACTTCGAAAAGAAATCCGTTGGAATTCGATTACTCGATAAATAGTACAATTCTCAAGGCTGTCAATTCAACTAAGTACCTGGGTGTTAAAATTACGAACAACTTCAGTTGGAAGGACCACATAGATAATATTGTCGGGAAGGGGAGCCAAAGGTTGCGTTTCATTGGCAGGACACTTAGAAGATGCAACAAGTCCACTAAAGAGACAGCTTACACTACACTCGTTCGTCCTCTGTTAGAATATTGCTGCGCGGTGTGGGATCCTTACCAGGTGGGATTGACGGAGGACATCGAGAGGGTGCAAAGAAGGGCAGCTCGTTTTGTATTATCGCGTTATAGGGGAGAGAGTGTGGCAGATATGATACACGAGTTGGGATGGAAGTCATTACAGCATAGACGTTTTTCGTCGCGGCGAGAACTTTTTACGAAATTTCAGTCACCAACTTTCTCTTCCGAATGCGAAAATATTTTGTTGAGCCCAACCTACATAGGTAGGAATGATCATCAAAATAAAATAAGAGAAATCAGAGCTCGAACAGAAAGGTTTAGGTGTTCGTTTTTCCCGCTCGCTGTTCGGGAGTGGAATAGTAGAGAGATAGTATGATTGTGGTTCGATGAACCCTCTGCCAAGCACTTAAATGTGAATTGCAGAGTAGTCATGTAGATGTAGATGTAACCATACAATAAAGCTGCATGCCCTCGGGAAAAATTACGGCTGTTAGTTTCCCCTTGCTTTCAGCTGTTCGCACAGCAAGGACGTTTTGGTTAATGCTGCAAGGCCAGGTCAGTCAATCATCCAGACTGCACCCCTTCAAGTACTGAAAAAGCTGCTGCCCCTCTTCAGGAACCACACGTTTGTCTGGCCTTATATGGTTGTAAGTGTGCCAGAGTTCAAGTAAATTATAATTCTAGTAGTGGATCACTGGATCTTCCCTGTTAGCCGCTGTTTCTCCTCTTTTTACGTCATCAGATAAGTCTTCCCCCTCGTAGAGGCCCTCACGGTACTATATCCATCAATCCGCTCTCTCATATGCATTTAACAGTGGAATCCCCATTGCACTCTTAATATAACCCAGTTTGGGTTAATTTGACCGAAGGTTGTTTCGACTTTTCTATACACTGAATCTATGCTTCCGAAAAACACTGCGTAGTATTAGGAAAATATTCCATCAGAAGAAATCCGTACGATCATACCTTTATTATTAGCCAATGATATGTCGCCTCAGGGAAATAATGGAAGACGCAATCTACCAGTCCACCTGCATCTATTGTTCTCGGGATGTGATGTACCTATCAACCGTGCTTTGCTTCACACGCGTAGCTTAATAGGACACTGTGCTGCGTTTTGAGAGAAACTTGTTTTCTTCCCGGAACGTTATAACGTTTCAGTTTAGAATATTCTTTAGGATGCTATTCTTTAGGCTGTGAGGTGATACAGATACTGGTGTATAATCAGTTACCTGTATTGTAAACAGTTAAATTGCATTATTCGCCGTGAAAGCGATTCTCGAACAATATGAGGTAGGACAACAACTGTTCCGTGGCGTATTCATGCAGATAGGAACAGAAATATTGTCAGTGCTTGGTGCGTTGTTCGGTTTAACTTGCCTTAACTGTTTTTCAGGTTCGGGGTATAATACGGGATTCACTCGTTTGCGAATGTTTATGGCGGCCAAACATTGGAGCAGTAAGATACAGTTATTTTGAGAACACTTCTAAATACAAAATTTTAAATTTCTGCTTACTTTCTGCTTTCTTCAGTTTTCGTACCCGATGTATCCGCGAGAAATTAAATGGAAAGTTGCATTGACTATAGATAAGGCCAGAAGTTCCTATAATTTTATTATAAATCTCCCACCCCGTTCTGAATGATAATTATTGCACGAGGAGACTTCAAAAACTATGTTACACATGTCGTTTAGAGTTAGAGCTCTGTACGGACGGCGACATTTCTAGTGCAAGGACATGCTTAGCAAGTAAATTCCTTCGTGTGAACAGTTACCTCGCATGCTATCTGGTGGGGTTCCAACGCATTGCTAGTAAATGGCATACACTAGAATGAACCCATATTCGACTACATATGGCTGCCATTTTAGTGCGTAGATCTGTTTGTTTTTGTTATTAGTAGTGCATTATTTAAGAAGGGAGTTGAGTAGATGAAAATGACTCCCGAGTTCGTGGCTCCCTGCTTCGGTAATGCTGGAATTCCATATAGTGTTGGTCCACCCTTAGCCTTGATGACAGCTTCCACTCTCGCAGGAGAGTTAGGTGCTGGAAGGTTTCTTCGGGAATGGCAGACCGTTCTTCACTGAGTGCTACACTGAGGAGCGGTTTCTATGTCGGTCAGTGAGGCCTGGCAAGAAGTCGGCGTTCCGAAACATCCCAAAGGTGTTCTATACGATTCAGGTCAGGGCTCTGAGCAGGACAGTCCATAAAAGGGATGTTATCGTCGTTTAACGACTCCGCCACAGGCCGTGCATTATCAACAGGTGCTGGATCGTGTTGAAAGATGCAATTGCTATCCCCGAATTACTCTTCAACAGTGGGAAGCAAGAAGGTGCTTAAAATATCAATGTAGGCCTGTGTGTGATAGTGTCACGCAAAACAACAATGGGTGCAAGCCCCCTCCATGAAAAACACGACCATACCGACGCCTCCAAATTTTAATGTTGGCACTACACACGCTGGCTGATGACGTTCACCGAGCATTAGCCATACCCACACACTGTCATCGGATCACCACACTGTGTACCGTGACTCGTCACTCCACACAACGTTTTTCAACTGTTCAATAGTCCAATGTTTACGCCCCTTACACCAAGCGAGGTGTCATTCGGCATTTATTGGTGTGATGTGTGGATTATGAGCAGCAGCTCGACCATGTTTTCTCACCTCCCACCTAACTGTCATAGTGCTTGCAGTGGATCCTGAGAAAGTTTGGAATTCATGTATGATGGTCTGGCTAGATGTCTGCCTATTACACAATCCGACGTTGTTCAACTGTCAACGGTCTCTGTCTATCGACAGACGAGGTCGGTCTGTATGCTTTTGTGCCGTACGTGTCCCTTCACGTTTCCACTTCACTATCTCATCGGAAACAAGGGACCTAGGCATGTTTAGGAGTGTGGAAATTACACACGTATGACACAAGTGACACCCAATACCCTGACCACATTTGAAGTCCCTGAGTTCCACGGAGCGACCCATTCTGCTCTCTCACGATGTCTAATGACAACTGAAGTCGCTGATATTGAGTATTTGGTAGTAGGTGGCAGCACAATGCACCTAATATGAGAAAACGTATGTTTTTGGAGGTGTTCCGATACTTTTGAGCACATAGTGTATGTATTGAATCGCACTGACACTAAACATGTCTATATGACTCAAAATCACCTACATATCATAACAAACACCCCAGGATATACTCGGTATAATAGGTCATTACCCAGGATATACTCGGTATAATAGATAATTCCCCGTAGGAAGTTAGGTTTGCGTCTCATTCCAAAATTGTAGCAGAGATGAAAAGTTCACGAACTTATTAAAATAAAAGCTTCGTCAAAAAACTGTATCTGCAGACATGTATGAACCCATGGAATGGTATTTTAAGAAACTTCGGTTTTTGCGAGACAACGTTCAGGCAAGGAAAGGGACTTGCAGCGCAGAGTTCGCACAAGAAAGCGTGGATACACTAAAACACTAATATCTAAGTACGAAATTTTTTATTCTTCAACTTCTCCTGTAGTTAGTAGAGTAGGTGAAAAAATCTAAGCTGAGAACTAGTTTATCCTGGTCGACCACACATAACACATCGTAAGTAATCATCGAAAATGTATTAATACAGCTTAGTTGTGTTGAGCGTTTTCAATTCGAAGAATGTTGTTTCTAACCCAGTTTCATTGTTCTTTTCCCTTTGTAATTTGAAACACGGTGTGAAACTGAGTTCTTAATTCATGATTTGCATAGTGTCTCGTACTGACCAGAAATTTCCCGCCACAAAAACTATAAAGCTGTGTAAATAGTTATCATTATCTTTCAGGATGACTGTCTTCAGACCCCAAAATCTCCCACTGGTTCAGTGAGGATTCCATAATTATACTGGAATATGGTGTTGCTCAAAATGGTCAGCCAATACAATCAGCATTATCGGCGTTATCATACAGCAGTCCACATAGGAGTGGTATGATCAAGGGAAGAAAATGGAAGAGGGGTTACAATAAAGAAGAAAATGCTATTTTGGAAAGTGCTAACAATATACTGACATGCATAAATAAACCTAAAATTGCTCAAACTGATGTATGTGGTCCATATGCAACTGCTTCTCTACAGCAAATGAAAAGCAAAACTCCGGTGACGAAAGCAAAGAGAGAGGTATTTAGTATATTTTGTCATGTACAAGAGGAAAGCTTGGACAATCAAGGGTAACAAGACTATTTATTTGTTTAGGTTAATTAAAATTTAATTTGTTAATATCTGTAGAATACAAGTTGAGCGCAGATCGTTACCTTGAATATGAAATCTAATTACAGCAAATTGAAATCACAAAATTTATTGATAATACCGACTGAGTTAATTTATGAACATCATACATCCTTCTGCATACCATATTAACTTAATAATTAACATTAGTTATATTCTAGATTTAGCACTGTATCAGTACTGAAAATTTTTACAGATTCCCATTGCCACCACACACACCCAGTAGTGCTGAAATATTCTTGAAGTGTGTCCCCCATTTTCCTAGTTTCTTTAACTGACTTATATTGACCTAATCTTCTTAAGCCCCTGAGATTATTTTGCTGCCATTCCCCTGGAAAAATTACACATTGATTTGTATCCTCTTCCTTTCCAATTGTCAAACATAACTCTTCCCATTCTGACCAGTAGAGAATTATGTAGCACACAAGTAGATAGTGTGATTTTCTACACATTTTCAATAGCGATCTCAATTTTCTTAAGGAGAATTTTGAACCTATGGCTCAGTATCCCCAAATCATTATCAAAAGATCTTCTTGCCATGCTCAAATGGTAACTAAATAGTTTCTCTTGCTTTGCGAGATTTCTCTGCTCTGATAAGGGAAAAGCATCGTCATCTACAACTATATAAGACACTGTAGTTTGAGTACCTGATAATATCTCTGGTGGAGAAATGTTCGTTAAAGTTTCACTATCAGAAAAAGTTTCACAGACTGGACTGTTCTGGAACACTCCTCCATCACTACCGATCCCATTACAACCTATATCCACATTAGTGAATTTATACTATGCATGAACAAGTGCCAGTAAAGCATTGCTGTTGCCTCCTCTGCAATTGTGGTAGTATCATCCCATATATCTTGGTGGTCGGAGTTACACATCCATCCCATCTACAGCACCAGGTCAATTAGGAAAGTTCCATGTGTCTTGGAACTGTTTTGACGTATGTTTCCATTCACTTTATGCACTGACTTTGTCTGAAAATTCCTCCGGTACAGGAGAAGCAGTTTGGGCCAATAAATTGTAAGGTTCAATTCTTAAGATGGTTCAAATGGCTCTAAGCACTATGGGACTTAACATCTGAGGTCATCAGTGCCCTAATTCTTAAGATAAACATTTACAATCAAGGACCACATTCTGAATACAATTGCCAAACTATAAAAATTTGCGACACTGCCTGCACGCAGGCAAAGCTGAAACTACGATCAGAGATACATCCTTCCCTCGAAACATTTTTTTTTAATTGCTAGGAATTTCACTTTAAATAATATCTGCCATTTCTAATGAATTTAGGAGAGCAAAGGGTATGCTAGGGGTTTGACAATGAAACTGTATCAAAAAATTGTAGCAGAGGCACCCAGAGTACGCCCTCACCCCGGACAGTGTTTCTTGCTGAGAGTAACACACTGAACAAAAATGGTTTCCTTGTTGTACTTTGCTGCTTACTACATTAACTTATTTTGGCCACGTTCTGAAGAAATTTAACCAACTCAGCGTACCTTCATGTCTGACTCCTTCAACGACTGGTGAATTACGTAACAAATTTCAGCAATTATTGATGATACAGTGCTTACAAGTATTCCCCACAAGCTAGAAACCTCAGTGTTTGAACTACCTGAAGAAAATTATAAGACTAGTTTGAAGCTTAAGAGTGTGAATTGTAGGTATAGCAGATTAGTAATACTAAGCTAATATAAAGGTACCTGCTCACGTCAGGCATAATTGTGTTTTGCTTCGTTATTCGTGGACCTACTAAACGAAGCAATGTCAAGAGTTCCGTCCCGCCCGTCATCAGAAAATTCTTGTGTGATTCCCTGCCCTCCAACGTCAGTTCATCGTACAACAGACTGTACAATTCCCGACCGCCGTCGTCACATCTTAAAATCAAAGCTCTACTCCACCATCTTCTGTTACGCTAACGTAAATTTTTCGTCGACGTAGTCGAGATATTACTGTAAATGACTGCCGCTCGCAGTTCGTTATCAACCATTTTCTAAAATAAAGTAGCGCCATCTGCAGTCATTAGATGGCATGCCAGCTCTTGGAGCAGGAAGTTGTACTATCCCATGGCACCGTTGGTGGCGCAGGATGTGCCCTCGTCTGTATCGGGCTTAAGAGCATTGCGGAACGAGAGTTGCACCATCGTTAGAAGAGTGTTCCCTGCAAACGCACTTCTGCTGGGTTACGGGTAACATGTTGCTCATAGTGAAATGGCATGGCTACTGGAAAGATGCTTCAAAGTTCAAGTACACGAGACAGTAAGAGTTCTGCGGGCAAAACGTGTAACTTGAACACGAATTACCGTGATAGTTTGGCTGCATACGGACCAAATGCCATGTCACACAGGTAGTGATATGGCACCAGCAAACGGTTCAAGGCCGCACAGACAAAATACTCATCGGGTAGGAAAGCCATCGAAATCTACCACAAATTACAATATTGAGGCATTTGATAAACTCATCTGCAGCAACGGCTTATTTCGCAGCGATAGGAGGTTCACGAATAGTTCAGTTCTCGAATACTTCCGTGACCAAGGAGCGGATCTCTGTCGACGATGAACTGGACGATTCGTAGCACATTTTGCCCGTTGTTTACTGAAACTTTGCGACTATGTTGAAAAACAGTGTTGTGTATCTGTGTCACTTTGAAGTGCATTTACTATAAGGGTTACTTAGCCTACCATAATAATGACACGTTACTTTTCCACGTCCCCTCGTACGTTGATCACGGAAAACACACTCACCTGTTTTCATTACTTATTTCATGGTTATATGACAAAGCACGAGCGATAGGCGAGAAATGTGAAATGTAATCAGTAGATTACAAGTAAGTGAGCTCACATGGTGGCTGGAGGTAGTAGCATTTGTCCGATCAATGCTTTAAGAGGAGTATTCTAAAAACAAGGACCCCGAAGTAGACAACATTCCATTCGAACTACTGACGGCCTTGGGATAGACAGTCCTGACAAAACTCTAGCATCCGGTGAGCAAGATGTATGAGACAGGTGAGATACCCTCAGACTTCAGGAAGAATATAATAAATATAATAATTCCAATCGAAAAATGGTTCAAATGGCTCTGAGCACTATGCGACTTAACTTCTGAGGTCAACAGTCCCATAGAACTTAGAACTACTTAAACCTAACTAACCTAAGGACATCACACACATCCATGCCCGAGGCAGGATTCGAACCTGCGACCGTAGCGGTCATGCGGCTCCAGACTGAAGCGCCTAGAACCGCACGGCCACACCGGCCGGCTCCAATCCCAAAGAAAGCAGGTGTTGACAGATGTGAAAATTACCGAACTATCAGTTAAATAAGTCACTGCTGCAATATACTAACGCGAATTCCTTACAGACGAAAGGTAAAACTGGTAGAAGCCGACCTAGGGGAAGATCAGTGTGGATTCCGCAGAAATGTTGGAACACATGAGGCAATACTGACCCTACGACGTATCTTAGAAAATTGAATAAGGAAAGTCAAACCTACGTTTGTAGCATTTGTAGACGTAAAGAAAGCTTTCGACGATGTTGACTGGAATACTCTCTTTCAGATTCTAAAGATGTGAGGGGTAAAATATAGGGAGCGAAAGGCTATTTAAAATTTGTACAGAAACCAGATGGAAGTTATAAGAGTCGAGGGGCACGAAAGGGAAGCAGCAGTTGGGAAGGGAGTGAGACAGGGTTGTAGCCTCTCTCCGATCTTATTCAATCTGTATATTGAGCAAGCAGTAGAGGAACAAAAGAAAAATTCGGAGTAGGTATTATAATCCATGGAGAAGAAATAAAAATGTTGAGGTTCACCGATGGCTTTGTAATTCTGTCAGGGACAGCAAAGGACTTGGAAGAGCAGTTGAACGGAATGGACAGTGTCTTGAAAGGAGGATATAAGGTGAACATCAGCAAAAGCTAAACGACGATAATGGAATATAGTCGAATTAAGTCGGGTCATGCTGAGCGAATTAGATTAGGAAATGAGACAAAGTAGTAAAGGAGTTTTGCTATTTGGGGAGCAAAATAACTGATGATGGTCGATGTAGAGATGATATAAAATGTAGACTGGCAATGACATGGAAAGCGTTTTGGAAGAAGAGAAATTTGTTAATATCGAGTATTGATTTAAGTGTCAGGAAGTCGTTTCTGAAAGTATTCGTATGGAGTGTAGCCATGTATGGAAGTGAAACATGGACGATAAATAGTTTGGAAAAGAAGAGAATAGAATCATTCGAAATGTGGTGCTACAGAAGAATGCTGATGATTTGATGGGTAGATCACATAACTAGTGAGGAAGTATTGAACAGAATTGTGGAGATAAGGAGTTTGTGTCACAACTTGACAAGAAGAAGGGACGGTTGGTAGGACATGTTCCGCGGCATGATGGGATCACAAATTTAGCATTGAAGGGCAGCGTGGAGGGTAAAAATCGTAGAGGGAGACCAAGAGATGAATACACCAAGCAGATTCAGAAGGATGTAGGTTGCAGTAAGTACTGGGAGATGAAGAATTTTGCACAGGATAGAGGAGCATGGAGAGCTGCATCAAACCAGTCTCAGGACTGAAGACAACAACAGCCACAATTCTAAAAATCTTCTGGGGTGCTTTAAAGCATAATAGCAACCGTGTTGGGATGCTGTATGGGTGGGGCTTTGCAAGGAATGACTATAAGAGTTAAAACGTAAAGTCGTATTGCATGAATTTCGCGAGACCGTGTAGGGTTGGTTCAGTTTTCGTATACGCAAACACCTTTATTTTGCGAAAGTATGAGAGCTGTGTACGAAAGGGTGTCTGTTAAAGTCAATGTGATATGTGTGTGTGTGTGTGTGTGTGTGTGTGTGTGTGTGTGTGCGTGTGTGTGTGTGTGTGTGTGTGTAGTGAGTGTCATTTTGGTGTTGGGGATGCTGAGAGAAGGTGGTTTGAAACCCGATCCCTGCGTAGAGCCTAGTCCGGTCGGAGAGCATTAGGGAGGCCTCTGAGCTGAACGTGCCCTTCCGACAGGCGGGTCACCATCACCTGTGTCTTGCGTCGTTACTTCACGAGAAACTGCAGAGAGGTTTGGAACTGAGTCCAGGCCATTACAGTAAAGACTGGTGACCAGGGTCCTTACGTCACTAACGGTTCTGTGAACATCACACTGAACCATCCGAGTACTGGCTAAGTACTAAATTCTGTTATCTGACGGGAACTGGTGCATGCCCCTCGGCACGCCCGTTGACTACTGTAAGAGGTTTAAATGGTTCTTTCTTGAGTATTCGGAACTGAATCAGTATGTGAACGGCCCTTTTAACCACGACAATCAAGGAGTGCTGATAATCCTCAAGCTGTCAGGGGATTTCAGAAAGTGACGAGTAGCAATGTCGAATGCAGATAAAGACTCACTGGTTTGTGCACTCGGAGAGCTGGATAGATTTTCTTGGTGTAATTCACCGCCTCGCACGGAAACCACAGAATAAATGGAGAGGACGTCTACGGCAGCACCGCCATCAAGCCAGCGCGAATAGTGTTAGACAATGGAGATGTAGCAATAGCCCGAACCGAGAACGAGATAGGAACACATTTAACAAACCTATGAAACGAGCAAATAAAACCGCGTGCTTACGTAGAAGACGACCGCGAGGCAGAAAGGCTGTTAAGGCAAGCTCAGGAGACCGACATCCTCACTCCTGGTGCTAATACACACAGGCGGTCACGTAAGGAAACTGGCTCCCCCAATAGTGTTGCCAGCTGTCCCGATTTTCGCAGGATGTCCCGATTTTCACGGGTTTGTTGATACGTCTCGATTCACCCTCGATCCGGACGCCGCAAGTCACGATTTTGGGTCAGTCGAAAGTTATAAAAGCTATAAGGCTAAAACTAAGGTGCGATAGAGGCCACTCATTGTCTCGTTCTTTCCGCTGACTCGCCGCTACGGTCGTTGTCGTGCATGCGCTCTGCACCGCTCTACATTTCACTCACTCTAACAGGCACTTCAAGTTCTTTTCGTTTTGTTGGGCTTCCATTTATTTTTCCTTTTTTATGTCGAAACTAACTTAAGTTGTACGCACGGGATACTTTAATATATATTTTAGAAGTTGTACTGCTGCAGTCATTATATCTTCTTGATGTTCTGTTATGCTTTTATGTATCATTTAGGGATAACCGTTATAAAAATTCAGATGGCTCTCAATACTATGGGACTTAATGTTACGTATGAGGCGGAACTATGAGCCTCATGGAAAAGGGTGACCCGGCTGAGCGAGGCAATTTGACTCCTAGTCTGATCACGAGATGTGACATTAATTGCACGCGTTCATCACATAGGCTGACGTGAGGATCAATGAACTATACTTGACGGGATGTATGTGGAACACCTTAGGTGATTAGAAAGTTGCTACACAGAAATACAACTAAATACTTAGCTTTGATTCAGCATCAGCAATGAACGTCGATCTTGACTTTGTACAATAATATTTACACGTGCAGTTATAGACTGAACCGCGAATACTTCTTTACAATTCTGATTGTTTCACACATATAGATCAATTGTCAATGTATCAACTATATGTGGCGCGTGGCTAGGTCGTAGCTACTGACTTAGCTGAAGGCTATGCTAACTAGCGTCTCTGCAAATGAGATCTCTGAAGCTATAACAAGTGAACCATTTCTGTTAAAGTCTGCTGTAGAACTGGCCAGTTCGCTAGCTTGTCTCGTTGAGACCAGCCGAGTGGCGGCGCTCGGTCTGCTAGCGTTGACAGTGGCGACTCGCGGGTCCGATGTGTACTGACGGACCGCAGCCGGTTTGAAGCCCACAACTTGGCAAGTGTGGCGCCTTGCGGTGACACCACACTTAACGTCTGAGGTCATCAGTCCCCTACAACTTAGAACTACTTAAACCTAACTAACCTAAGGCCAGCACACACATCCATGCTCAAGGCAGGATTCGAGCCTGCGACCGTAGCGATAGCGTGGTTCCAGACTGAAGACCCTAGATCCTCTCGGCCACAACTGCCGGCCAATCAATTATAAATAGAGCAGCAAATTTTATGTGCAATAAGGAAGTAAGGAAAAGCCAATACGGGACATTCCTGTGATTGTTTATGGTGACTGAGGATAACTGACTGGAGGTGACGGTTGCCCTGAAATTAGGAAAGAAACGTAAGTAACTAAAGAATTCATTTATTTCTGAGAACATGCTTCTCATGTGACTGGCATTCTTTATTATTTATCTTTGGTTTAGAATTTCAAAAAGGTTACACAGCTGCCCATTTCAGTTTTTACAATAACCACTGCACGAAACGTTCCATCTTTTAAGTCTCGATTTCTCCGTCTACATGGAAGTCAGCAACTAAAATATTCTGTCGATAGATGCGTTAGTTTCTGACAGATACTGTATTATGGCAGGCAGCCATTGTGTGGTATTTGTCGTTCATTAAGTTTTCCGAAAGCTTCTCATCGTGTTGTGCCTTCACTACTCTTCCTCTCCATCCATCACTTCAGAAAAACCGTGGAGAAGGAAGTTTTTAAATGCACAGATATTAATAACAAAGGAACTGTAAGCGAAAAAATAACAAATTAACTGGTAACTTAGTACGCACTTAGTCCAGAATAACTTTACCGCCAGAGGTCAAATCTAATGCTGAGTCACGAAACTGATGAGCTTCGCCTACCCGAACGAAGTATTGGCCGCTAATGAAACGTTAACTCTGAGATTTCTTGAATGCAGCAAAGTTCTACAAAGTCACCGAACTTATAAAATTGTGTACCATACGCAAAGGGGTTTTAAAGTCAAAAATCTGCTCTTCCAAGATATATTTTGAGTGCTTACTCTCGATTTTAATTTCTTTTAAAAAACAATTTGAGAACCCCTTGCCCGCGCTGAACTTACAATATGTTTCAAATATTTCCTTGTTACGAGTAGTACCATGCCGTCTATTGCGTCACCAGTGCGGGAGAAGCTCCTTTTTCACATGACTGTGACCCATTTCGGTACGTTAGGGTTGTTTTTAAACTATTATTGTTTGCTTTGCCCAGTAGCAAAAGTGACAATATTTGAGGTCAAAAAAATAAACGTTTTTTATTTAAAAGTGAAAATTTTTGGAGCAAAGTCGAGGCAACGTGATTTTTGCTTTTTTTTTCAATCGCTATGTAATAAACAACAAAAAGGTACATGTAAGACAAAAAACCAGAAACAGAATGGTCAAACCTAAAAAATCTGATTTTCCGTTTTAACCAGTAGATTTTTACCCCATAACTATTCCTAAGGTTATGGTTGATTAAATAAAAGTTAAAATGATACAATCCCAGGTAAACATTTTCGTTTTACCATAAGCTAGAGGAGTTCATGAAAGTAGGTGTTTTACAAATAAATGTAGATTAAATTACATTTCAAAGACGCACCATGCCAGTGCAATAGAGTACTGTACGTGATTCTTAATTACGTATGTGTGTACATCGATTTTGAATTATATATATTTATAGAAGTTTTATGCATGCCTGTATTCGTCGTCGCGTGCTATCCAGAAGTTCATCAAGGCATTGTTGGTCCAGATTCTCCCACACCTCAATGGCGATTCGGCGTAGATCCCTCAGAGTGGTTGATTGGTCACGTCGTCCATAAACAGACCGTTTCAATCTATCCCAGGCATGTTCAAAAGGGTTCATGTCTGGAGAACATGTTGGCCACTTTAGTGGAGCGATGTGGTTACCCTGAAGGAAGTCATTCACAAGATGTGCACGACGGAGGCGCAAATTGTCGTCCACGAAGACAAATGCCTCGCCAAGATGCTACCGATATGGTTACTCCATCGGTCGGAAGATGGCATTAATGTATTGTACAGACGTTACGGCGCCTTCCGTGACCACCAGCGGCGCACGTCGGCCCCACATAATGCCAGCCCAGAAAAGCAGGGAACCTCCACGTTGTTGCTGGACAGTGTGTCTAAGGCGTTCAGCCTGACCGGGTTGCCTGCAAACACATCCCCGACGACTGTTTGGTTGAAGTCATATGCGACAGACATCGGTGAAGAGAACGTGATGCCGGTCCTTTCGGCATGTTGCTGGGCTCATCTGTACCGCGCTACATGGTGTCGTGGTTGCAAGGATGGACCTCGCCATGGACGTCGGGAGTTGCACATCATGCACCCTATTGTGCACGGTTTGAGTCGTAACACGACTTCCTCTGGCTGCACGAAATACATTATTCAACAATGTGGCCTTGCTGTCAGGGCTCCTCCGAGCCATAATCCGTAGGTAGCGGTCACCTACTGCGGTAGTAGCCCTTGGGTGGCGTGAGCGAGTCATGTTATCGACAGTTCCTGTCTCTCCGTATCTCCTCCATGTCCGAACAGCATCGCTTTGGTTCACGCCGAGACGCCTGGACGCTTCCCTCGTTGAGAGCCCTTCCTGGCACGAAGTAAGAATGCGGACGCTATCGAACCGCGGTACTCATCGTCAGGGTATGGTTGAACTACAGACAGCACGAGCCCGGTACGTTTTTCCCGGTGGAATGACTGGAACTGAGGGCAGCTGTCGGACCCCCTCCGTATACTAGGCGGTACTCGTGCATGATTGTTTACATCTTTGGGCATATTTAGTGACGTATATGAACAGTCAAGGGGAATTTGTTTGTGATACAATATCCACAGTCAACGTCTATCTTCAAGAGTTCTGCGAACTGTGGTGATAGAAAACATATTTTGATGCACATATTAGGGGCTAGAATTACCTTATTTTTCTACAAAATCGAGATGAGGTTACAATCGTAACACCTAACAAGTATTACCCGTCTCTTTTACAACTGCTGACGGCAGATTGCGGAATTAAAGAGTACATACACCCGAACTAAACATAAGGAGCCGACCATATAGTTGGTACTCACTGTTCAGGGATGAGAGGGGAGAGAGGAAACGTGAAATTGCTCCAGCGCGGTGAAAGGACTTGAGAGGGGAAATATTTACGACGATACTATCATTAGGAGTGCGTGAGCATTAGGTACTGTACTATATTTTACACGTGGAAATAACGTTGTAGAGTCGGTTATCTTCAAAACCACTTCTTGTTTCTAGAAAAGACTGTGAGATCATATTGAGGCTATTGTTATGCTACCATAACATCATTAAAGCTGGCGTAAATAGAAAACAGAAGACAGTCGACACGAAATGTCTCAAACCATACCATGCGATTTTCCATTTTTCATGGTATGAGCTACCTGACTGTTTCTTGACGCTTCCGGTTAATGTGCTACAGGATATGGCAGAAGGCACTTTCTCTGGTTCCTTATTTTTTGGTTGAACATGTTTTCAATATTCTCTGTGTTAAATACATCCACCTCTGACGATCACCACAAACATATGATGAATTTATCCATAGCGACTAAGAAACTTTGGATTCGAAAATATACATCGAAGCAATACTCATTATCTTGTTTCAGCTTTCTACACGCTTCCAGTATCGCGCAACCTTTGACAACTGCGAAAATTTTTGTCCGGCGAAAAGCTTTTGCTCCACGCTGTAACAACCATTCAGTCTACAATATAAGCTCCCGCGTCCTTCAAAGCGATGGTCTCAGCAAACAAAGCGTTAAGAATGCAGATTACGTGCAAACAATTTAAATGAAGTCTTGAACCATTGCGCTCATAAGTTTCCTTTTTTAAAGAAAAGTAAGACATCTGAAACATACAGATCAGAAATTTTAACTTCCGTCTCAGTGTTTGTATATTTCATTACTTTTTGATAAAGGCAAGTGATAAATATTTATTTTATTTCGTTTTTATCAAACTACAAATTTTGTGGGTGCCGCGTACCGACAATTAGGTATGTGAGTGATCGATTCCCGGCGCTCTCACGTAGTTGGCGCACATGATTCGCAGCGCCCACAGCTATTTGGGCAATCGTAAAGGAGACGAGTCGTACGACGTATTTCTGTTCATTTGCTATTTGCTTGCGGTATGTGCTTACCGACTTTTTCTTTTCAGCATTGGAATAAAGTGAGTAATTATGAAAGATGTTGACATAAAGAACACTGCTTGTACGAGTTTGGTTACTCCAAATGAAAATCATATGTATGTCCTATTTTAAAGATGTTTGGTCAAAGAATTATTCATTAATCGTACCAGTCCCTGACAATAAACAGAGAGCGTACTGCACATTGTGCTCAAAGGATTTCATTATCTCTCATGGTGGCAAAACGGACATAGAAAAGCACAACCATGGCCTTAATCACACGAAGAAAGAAAGAAGTACAAATATGAGGAAATCTTTAAAAGTGTTTCTGAATCCAGATCAAATAAGCACTAAAGAGGAAAAACTTGTAGCTGCCGAAGTACCTAAAACCCACTATTAATTTAAGCACAGTCTGTCAAATAATTCTCTGGACTGTGAAGCTAAGCTTGATTTTGTCTTGCATAGCGATTAAGTAATTGCATAAAAAAATGAAACCTGGAAGAACGGGGGCCACCACAGTTGTACATAATCTTCTAGGTCCAGTGTCTATTCAAGATACGATAACAGTCCTTCAAAGTGGCACTTTCTTTAGTGTTGCTACAGATGTTTCTAATCATGGGACAACAAAACTGTTTCCTTTGCTAGTAAGATTTTGTAAAGATAAATTTAAAAACATGAGTGCTTAAGTTATACAAAGACGCAAGTGAAACTACATTACCGATTGTTAAAAAAAATAGTAGCGCATCTGAAGGAACGAGATATTCACACCAAATTTTTATAAATTTTGTGCAGACTGAGTAGATGTTAACTACGGATGCCATAATCCTGTGTTTCAGGTGCTGTACAATGAAAACATCAGTATTATTCCAGTGCAATTGACAGCACATATTTTACACAACAATGTAAAATTTGCATTGAGTTTAAGGAAATTTGATTTGGAGGATTTTATTCGTAAGCTCCATAGTAATTTATCTTACTACGCAAAAAGAGAAAAAACCCAATGAAATTTCTATTAAATGAATGAATCTGAATTTGCTCTGGCCCTGCGACATGTAAAAAATGCGATGGGTATCTCTAGTTTCCGCTGTACAACATGCATTTAAATCTTACAAAATACTGAAGAAATACTTGACCTTCTTGAGCGTAGATGAGTGTTCTTCTGTGCTCTGGAAGTCCTTTGATTGTGAGCAAACAGAATCTTGCCTCGGTTTTTTCCAATATACTCTGAAGTTCTACAAGATGCTCTGCAGAGCCTTGGTAACGAAACACTGTTGTTTTACGAAGACTATAATGGTCGGAGTCAGTAACAAATGAAGGTAAAGGATTGACGACTAAATTTTGTGTTTCACTTTCAGCGATTTAATAAAAATATTACCTACTGAAACTGCCTTAGTAATAAAAATAGCTTACTGTTATTAGGAAAATGTTCTAAAATATATAAAAAAGGGATGCATTTAATGACAACAAATTAAAATTGCTTAAGTCTCTTTCTCTGTTTGATGACTCTTTAACTTAGGTATCAGTTGCTAATATTACTGAAAAACTTGCGCAGAAAGTGATGCTGCTTCTTTCTCAAAACATTATGGGTCGCCGAGAAAGTCGAAACTGCGTCAGAACCCCAGTATGGTGAAAGTTATGGTGATTCTCGTGTACGACTGTGATGGTGTTACCTTAGCGCATTACGTTCCTCCACGGAGACTGTCAGTCCACATTGTTACTGTTCGTTGTTGGAGCATCACCTGCGACCAGCTTTGCGAAAGAAGCGGTGACACTGTCTGCGCAACCCACCCATTTGTTTTTTTTAAATTCACCTGCTTTTGACCAAACTAAAACTCTTCCGTTACCTGGTTTGGTACTAGCCTGGTTCAGAATCGTTGTTTGGGAGCAAATAAAGCTTGGTGACGGCCGACCTTGATAATATGAAGAATAATGCGACAAAACATTTTGCTTTACAAAAACGCATTGATCGGATTTCGTGACAAGATATTTAGACTTCAAAGCCCTATTTGCAGAGAATGGGAATCTGCATAGTTATAATGACGCACAGATGACGCGCAAATCGGTATGTCAGCAAACCAATCGCTTGCAAACGTAATTAGGTAGTGAAACAGAGAAATATTCTGCACATGTAATTAGTAAGAGTATCTCTGTTCGGCTACTACAAAACACACGCTTAAATGCTTTTGAATGCTATTATTAGTATTACTACTATTATTAATCGTAATAACATAAGTAACAAGAAAATGAGTCTTTACATGAAGATGCATTGAAAAAGAAAAGAAAGAAAGACGATATTTACGAGGTTCTATGTGCCTCAATCATTTTTTTTTATTGCGTAACTAAAATCATAGCTATAAAATAATTTAGATTCAGGGTACAATTTTATCGTTGAAACAGATTAATTGTTATATCTTCCACATTCAGTCCCACACGTGTTCAACATGGATGACACGATGACATATGACCACTGCTAACAGCCCTTATTGTCACTGACTTTTTGAATATTTTGTACAAGTTCGTGCCAATATAGCGCAATATTTGCTCCCTCACACTTACAGCCCATGCGCTAATCAAGGAAAAAGCTTATTTTCGACAGTGACTAGCTTATCTTCCCTAAAAATCCTTATCCAATCCTACTTTTCTGGTTGGCTAGTGTAAGAAACCCATCTCCTTTCTCAGCCGTTAGAATGGTGTACTGTGAGATGTTAACAGACACTTGGTGACTACTGTAGCTACAATGGACACCCTTCTAGATTCACACTCGTCTTCTACAACGGAGAAACCATATTATTGTGATAGTGTGTCGAAATGAATTTCATTATAATATTATTATCGTCATTTCTGCTGTTTTCCATCGTTTGTTAGTTGCTTCAAGTACCTGGAGGTATATTTGGTCTTTTCAAATTCTATTTTCTATTTGTTATTTGCCACGCGTTTTTCGCTTCTTTTATTTCTGAAGCGTCGCCAGTGGCCTGTAATACGTCTTTTTTTATACACATAATAAATATTTTATGTAGTAGCTGCAATATGTTACTATGCTACATTCCTTTTTCTCATATTAGAAATAAAAATTCTGTGAACTTAAATTATCGTTCGGTGTTACTTACCGGTTTCCAGTGTTGTTAGTCCATATGTGTGGTCCCAGAGATGTGTTCATTCGGTGTACTTGCGCCAGCTGGACTATTTCCTCTGCTTTTTCTCTCGCAGTAATTAAAATTCATCATATGCCCTTTATATTTTATGATCAGCTTGTGTGTGATTACAGCGTTTAGTGTTGCCGAGTGTCACTATTTATCTTTCGTCTTTTGTTTGTGTTGTGTGTGTTGTTTGATGTTTTGATTTGTTTTGTGTGTATTCGTTTGGAATTATTATTCTGTATGTGAGTGGAAATTTGTGTGTGCGTTTATATGAGTGTGTGTGTTTGTGTGTGTGTGCGTGTGGTTGTGTGTTAGTGAGAGAGAGTGAGATAGAGAAAGGTGGAGATGAAGATGCTTTAAATATTTAGAGATACACAGAGAGAGTGAGAGAGAGAAAGGTGGAGATGAAGATGGGTTAAATATTTACTCTGATTATGTTTCAAATTTTTGTTTGCTATTGTTTTAGTGGCTACCACGAGCAGTCAGTTGTTGCATATGGTCATTTGGTCATTAACTACTTTTGTTTCATTGGAACCCCTCTGTTTATACGAGAGTTTTCCTCTAATGTCAGGAGCTTCTTATTGTGATCATTCACTGTTATAATTTTCAAGTCTCGTTCCATGTTCAATAGTTCATGTCCATGCTTTATCAAATGTTCGAAACGGTAGAATAACTATTTTCATATCTCCAGCTTATTACATGTTCTTTATACCTAGTCTTTAAATTCTTACCCCTCATCCCCAATTATTATTATTCACATTCTTGGCATTCTAACTGGTATATTCACTGTTCCTTGGCATCTGGTTTGCCTGTTGCTGTTTGCAAATGTGACTGAAGCGTGTGCCTTCTTCTGTAAGCTGTCTCGAGTGAACATGCGAGAAACTGGAAGTATGAAAATAGCCATTGTACTTTTTAGAACATCTGATTAATCATGGACATGAACCACCCAACATGGGAGAAAACATAAAAATTTTTAGAGTGAATAATTGCAGCAAAAAATTCCTGACATTAGAGGAAAACTCTCTTATACATGCCTTGCAATGAAAAGAGAAGTAGTTAACAGACAGATAAGTTTAAGCAATAACTCACTGTTCACATTAGCCAACAGAACAGTAACAAAAACAGGAATCTGGAACATAACCAGAGTAAATATCACACACACACCCGCAAACACACACAAACAGAAACTTACATTAACATAAGGAATAACAATTCGAATCGTACACACACAAAGCAAATGAAAAACATCAGACCCTCCACATACTCAATACAAACAACGGCGCCACATTTAAATGGCAGTGCAGTTACAGTGCATATATCTTGGATATATATTTCACATTTCTTAACATATTAGATAAAAAAACCAATTTTGAGCATTATTTTATTTATTTTTGGCTCACTGAACAATACTTTTTAGCTACAAATTGTTGGCTTATGGGCAGTAACAGATAATTTCAGATTTTTGCACTCAGGTTGCCGAGCAATCGTGATTTATTTAGTTTCATGATTGAAAAAACATGCTTCACACACATTTGTTGACGCAAAAATTGTAACACTGCCGCTACTTCTTTTTGGGTACTTAGAAGCTCTACCTGACGAAAGCAGACGGTTTTAACGTTGAAGGTATTTGACCTTAAAACGGAAATTAGCTTGTAGATCGAACAGTTAAGTCAGCGCACGTGCTCGCATGCTTTCAGTTGGACCAGAAAATGGCTCACGGAAACAGCTTGTAAACAAATATAGGACTGACAGTGTCCTCAAAAAGTTTAGGAAACTACCCTTGTAATTCTTTGAAGGCCACAATGAAGTCTTCAGACCTGGAGATTTCTTTACTTACAGTGAGCTTAGGGAACTTGGCTGTCTTTGTCAGAATGTGTCCCTCCTACAACACGATTTTCTTTTTAAATGTATCCTCATCAGGTCAGAAAGCAGTTACCTTGCATTGTCTTATTGTGGGCAACGTGCAGTCACGTCCGCTCGAAATGCGAAGTTTGTAATGCATTCCGGATATTCTAATGTTCGCTCCTACACCACTTTTTCCTTTGTAAGTTCAATAATAACGAGTTTTAAATCGAAACATCCTTCCAGATCTACCTCTTGACTTACCAGTGCACTTTGCCGTGATATATGAAGTCTTCATATTCTTCTTTCAGTTCCACTGGAAACTGTTAAAGCTGACAACAGAATAATGCATGCAACTTCAGTAAGTTAACTATTCATTACGTGCTCTATGCCTGCAAGTTTAGCACAAAGTGTTTCTTGCAAAATAATGAATTCCGTCTGTCGTTCGTTGTAATATTGTATTCTTTCATTGTGAACTAAATCTTTAAATTCCTTTTGCATGGTGTTGTAATGACGTTTCATAGCAAATACGCCGTGCCCCTCGCTTATCTGAATCCGTCGCTTATGTGAATTGAGTGTTCTGTCTGTTCCTTCTGTCATTCCCACCCATTTAAAAAAATTATGATCGTTAGATTGCCTCCTTTTGTGCAAAGAGGCACTGGACCTGCGAAAACCCGTCACACCACCAACAAATAGCGAAGGGTCAACAGGGCTGACACCCCGACTCTGTCGAACTCATAGGGCACTGGCGAGGAAGAATGCTGCACCGCAATGCTAAATGAAATGTCGCTCTGTTCCGGGTACTTCCGAGAAGGAGCGAGCAAAGCCGAGTGTCGGGTTGGGTCTTAACTCACACGCGGTCCGCACTGGCTGTATTCGTGCAGCTTGGCTAAGTATGAAATGCCCTGCGTTAGCATAACTCTGAATTTTGGGTGTAGGCAATAACATGGGGTAATTCCGTGAGCTCAGCTGCCCAATGCACAATGAAGGAAATTTGCATGTGACCTACTTACACTGTTAGTTCCACCCGGGCACACGATGTAATGAGTCAAATTGTGTTGGCGGATCCGGAGTTCGGGTAACTGACTCTAATAAGAAAACTGTGCACCTGGGTAAAAATTATAAGCAAGAGGACGAATCACTGCGATATGCAAACTTATGATGTAGGTAGCTTTTAGGTAGACAGCTTAGGTGACTTCATTTACAAAGTCTTTGTTAGTGTAACACAGATGTATATTTAGAGTTTTGAATTTGCAGAGTTGGAACGCTCGCAGATAATGATGTATGGGGATTTTACGTTGTAGACAACTTGGGAGCTTAAAATTTAACATTTTCTATGCTTAATCAGTTTCAGGTAAAAATGCACTTAGATTCACTATTGAATGTACATGCCTTGAATGTAGCTTATGCTTCTGTCAGAGACTGAAAATTCTACTTTCTCCTTCTTTGCTAAGACTTTGGCAGCATGAACTGTGAAAGATCACGGAAGGCTTTCGCTTACTTTAAATGAAATGTTTTCCTTGGTAGTGCTAACAAACACAGAATTTACGACGATTTGCTTAAAAGCATTGTCTTCATATTTTTTGAACTGAAGGCAATTAAAGCTTTTTAAATAAAACTAACGTTACTTCATGACTACACATTTTAAGCCGTATGCCGCTACAGCGCTCAGCATTGTAAGGTGTAACATGGCAGTGTGTGACATAACTATGTCGGTGCGTGAAAAAACAGCATGCTGTTATCTAGCTTGGAATGCGAAGAGTTCATCGACACGTGGACCACCCTCTCCTTCAGCATGCGAATGCCAGACCGCACACGAGCGCTGCTGCATCTGCAAGTATCCGACGACTTTGGTTCACTGACATCGATCATCAAAATGGTTGAAATGGCTCTGAGCACTATGGGACTTAACACCTGAGGTCATCACTCCCATAGAACTTAGAACTACTTAAACCTAACTAAGGAATTCACACACACCCATGCCCGAGGCAGGATTCGAACCTGCGACCTAGCGGCCGTGCGTTTCCAGACTAAAGCGCCTAGAACCGCTCGGCCACAGCTAACGACCGTCGATAATTCTGCGTACCTTCCGGGCTTGTCCCAGTCCCATTTTCGTCTGATTCCAGAACTTCAGTTTGATAGCGACGAAGCGGTGGAAGTAGAGGTTAGCTTGTTGATTCGTCAACAGATTCAAGCGTTGTACAATGACGGTATCAACAAGCTTGTCTCTTGCTGAAGAAATGTGTTCATCGCCAGGCTAAATATGTCGAAAAATAGATACATAGATGGGAAGAATAAAGATGTAGAAGTTTAATAACGTTTCTTTTTATTTCAAAAGCCTTAAGAGTTTTCATATAAGAAATTCAAAGACATTATCTATCACGACGCCCTCGTTTATACCCCACCAGATTAGAAACTACGCAAGAAAGGAGCAGTTACAAGTTCTGTCGGTACTCAAGTCATAAGAGGCAGAACGTAAGTGATTGAGGGGAAGTACAAGACACTTGCAGACTATTTCTGTCTGAAACTGAAAAAAGAATGATTTATGCATAAGCAAACATTTAAAAACGCTGGCCATTCATTATATAAGTACAAACATTTCTTCCAGATTACGTCTAGTAATGCAGCTTACATCGTACTTGTCATTAACAGAGTGTATGATCCCATAAATTAGTACTCAACTTAGCTGGTTCGTTGCGCGATAATTTGGCAAATATTCGTAACCAAAGTAAAACATTTCGCAACGGTAATGCGAAAACAAGGGAAGAGTTCATAAACAGTTGTGACAGGCGAGTTGTGGCTACATGGTTCTCGGAAACCCTCGGTAGATGTCTGCAACGGATGAGAACACCGGAGAACCTGCTAGCCAGGGTAACACCTGGAGCATCCGCTGTATCGAGCAAGGTCGGGCCAGCACGGAAAACTTGTGGTCTTGTGACGTTTTGTTGAAAATTATCGTAGACCTCTAAGACAGAGCACCGCCACCGACACTTCAGAAATGTAGCGACTGTTACTGTTCAAACTATGATACCGTATATGCGGACCAGTGGTAGTCATATAATGTGTCCAACGGCACTCAATCCCATCGCTTCAGCTGTTGGGGATGCCTGACGATGATGAATACCATGTGGTAAAGTTCGTTCTCCACGCAGCTTCCGTACAGCGTACGTCAGTTGCGATGCTGCTTACAGAACGGAGACTTCTGCATCTGCGTAACTTAATTCACAATTAAGTACCTGGGAGCTGGTTCTTCGAACAACTTTCACAATATTTATCTACTGTTCCACCATCTAACATTTCGTGAAAGGATGAACATATAAATCTTTATTTTATTACGATGAGCCTCTATCCCTGAGTAGGTTGGTAAAAGCAAAATATTTTAGCGTTCAGTGGTGAATGTCGGTGATTGAAACTTTGCAGAAAGATATCGCCGCAAAGGGAAAATGGTTCAAATGGTTATGAGCACTATAGGACTTAACATCTGAGCTCATCAGTCCCCTATAACTTAGAACTACTTAAACCTAACTAGTCTAAGGAGATGACACACATCCATGCCCTAGGCAGGATTCGAACCTGCGACCGTAGCGCAAAGGAAAATTTCTTTGTTTTAATTATTGTCACACCCACACGATTATCATATCCGTGATATTCTCTCTCTTATTTCGCGATAATACAAAATTAACCGCCCTTCTTTGGAATATTTCGATGTCATCCGTCAATCCTATACGATAAAGATCCCTCACCGAACTGTAGTAGGCTACTCTAGCAGAGGACGGACAAGCGTATTGTAGGCAGTCTCTTGAGCAGAACTGTTGCATGTTTTAAAGTGTCGGTCTGCTTCCGCCACACTTCGTTCCCATTTCAATCGCTCATAATGGTAATCCCTAAGTATTCGGTGAAAAGGCGACGTGGTGTCATTTGGGTGCTCGAAGTTGTCATTGAGGGAAACGATGTTGGGTCACCTCTCGAAGCTGTGGCGTCAACCAAATCTGTAACAATAGCCACCGTACTGCTGCAGACCTCGTCGCGCTGTCCGTGTACGTATTTGTCTTGCTACAAACAAATCCATCTTTTGACACAACATATTTGCGATTTGGTTGCACGATCGTGCACAGCCGAGCTATAAGCACGTCGGCTCTCTCGGACGATCGGCTTCTGACACGTGCCAGTACACATTTCTTCTTACACGCAACTGCCTAGTGATTACCGACCAATTAGCATACTGCCTGCTGTTTCCAAAGCACTGGAATATATTGTTCATGACCAAATCACTGAACACTTGCATGAATTCAGTCTATATGACAAATTTCAATCCGGTTTCCGTAAACATCACAGCACAAACACTGCTCTAATTAAAGTAACTGATGACCTGAAATATGCCATCGACAATCGAAAGGCAACAATATTGACGCTACTGGACTTCAGCAAAGCTTTTGACACTGTTAACTTTGACATATTACTCAGAAAAATGCAACAGCTTAATTTCTCTGATAGTGCAATGAGATGGTTTGAAAGCTACTTAAAAGACAGACAGCAATGTGTTGTCTGCGCAAATGAAAAATCTTCCTGGAAACATGTTTCTTCGGGAGTGCCACAAGGATCAGTCTTAGGACCACTTTTGTTTTCTTTATATGTCAACGATATTTCGTCGGTTTTGTCCTCCTGTAAACATCATTTCTATGCCGACGACCTCCAGCTCTACCTCAGCGTCAGACCTGAAGACGTAAACACTGCAATCGCTCTGATGAATGATGATCTGTCTTCAGTAGTGACATGGGCGAAAAACCTGGGGCTTAAATTAAATGCAAAAAAGACGCAAGTAATCTTAATAGCCCATCAGAAATTAATAAGTTCAGATTTCCGCGAACGGCTACCTCCTATTCTGCTCGAAGGTACTCCAATACCATATCAGAAAACAGTGAAGAACTTGGGTGTAACTTTGGACGAGCATCTCAACTGGGCGGAGAATACAGTCGCAGTGTGCCGAAAAACGTCTGCTTGTCTCTATGCTCTCAAAAAATTTCGGAACATATTCCCACAGGACTTGAAACGCCAGCTCGTGCAAGCACTCGTTCTACCGAACCTCCACTATTGTGATGTGATTCAACAAGGCATGAGTAGTGAAAACAAAAGACGGCTAGAGCTAACCATGAATGCCTGTGTGCGTTACACCTGCAACATTCGCCGATATGATCATGTTAGTGCTTCACACTCCGAGCTACGGTGGCTGCGGCCGGACAAACTGCGTGACTACCACACTCTATGTCTACTTCACCGACTCCTCATCGCGCAAGCACCCCAGTACCTAGCTTCAGAGATTAAAATCCTGTCATGCCATCATAATCGATACACGAGGTCACTCTTATCTGGTATCCTAACTGTGCCCACTCACAAAACAAAAACTTTTGCAAACTCCTTCTCAGTTGCCGCTGTCCGCCTCTGGAACAAACTGCCCCTTACCTTGAGGAAAATTCAATCTCCTGTTGCTTTTAAGAAGAAGTTGAAGCATTTCCTACTATCATCCGCATAAAATTCTCCACAAAATTAATGTGCAAGGCAAATCCTCTCATCTGTCAAATAGCAAACCTAGTGTCTCCTATCTTGCTCCTGAGATGCCTTCCTCTTCATCTATCTCTATTAGACACGCAGTCTCCTTTTCCTTTATATTTTCCTTAATTATGTTTCATCATGTCTCTCTATTCTTCTCCTCGCTTCACCATGAGTCTCCCTCATACTCCCTGCTGCCAGCACTCCTATCTTAAATCTTTCTCTTCAATAATGTATTATTCGAGGTGTACCTTTCTAATTGTTTATCTCACTTTTTGTATTAGATGTAGTTTAACATGCCTACTGAAACATATGACTGTAAAATAAGTAGAATGCCTGGTTAGATGTAAGAGAGGGCCTGATGGCCCTAATCTTGCCAGGTTAAATAAATAAATAAATAAATAAATAAATAAATAAAAATAAACCGATCTTCCCAGAAACAGCCTGTATTCAAAAGCGATTTCTGAGTAAAAAGCAGCTGTGTGCCATTTCCCTTGATACATGTTGCAATAGGGGCGTTCTGTAAGTGATGAAACCAATTTTTGTATTAAAGCAGGTTGGTTTCGTTCAGGACTCCAACACACAATATTAATCGCTCACTACTAAACCCTATTCTTCAATATAACCTCCTTTCAGAGGGACAGCCTTGCACCACCTTAGTGGGAGGATCGGTGTTCCTAGGTTGTGATCCGGGATGCAAAGTCTTGCTACATCAATAACCTCCCTATCATCGGCCTTGTACTTACCGCAGAAACAACCTTCAAAGTATCATACAGATGGATGTCGGAAACGCGCGACATCCTGGCTGTAGGATGGATGAGGAAGGACAGCCAAATGAAGTTTTATGAGCTCCTCTCAGATTCCCAGACTTACGTGAGCTCTAGCGTTGTAATGAGGAAAGAGAAGTTCTTTGTCATTTTTGTGGCGACATACATACTGAAGCCTTTTTCTTCAATATTCTGAGGATAGCACAACTTCAGAGCTTATCGTTGCACCATGAAGGAAGACACAAAACAGCATAATCCCTTCAGGGTCTCAGAAGACCGTCGCCACAAATTTTCTGGCTCAGGGTGCGGCTTCGAAATTTTCCGATGTTTCATCACTGGTGACTATGACAAAAGATTGTCACGATCATCCTCATAACGCGAAATAAGTCCCACAGAGATGGTCCTTCACTGCTCTTTAAGGTATTTTGTTATTTGGCGAGGAACCCAGCAGGCACACTCCTCTGAGTACCCCAATTGGTGGGCGAGAGTGTCAGTACTACCAACAGAGACGTCCAGTTGAGCAGGGAGGGGTTTGGTTGTGATCCACCATTCACATAGAATGAGAGTGCTCCCACGTTGAAACTTAGTGGAGTCACTGCTGTGCGTGGCCGACTGGACCGCGTGAGATTATACTGCTTGTGCTTCCTTGTTGCGGCGACGACAGACGCTTCGCCCAACCAAACACCATGCCTTTGTTCACCCCTAAGAAAATCTGCGATGCTTCGGTTTCCCACCAAAAGGAATACAATGACAGTTCTCTGTTTGGAACGCATCTCCATTACAGACCCCATTTTGAAGTCTACGTGTAGCGCCGCGACTATCTGAAAATCAAGACACCCTAGGGACTGAAGCGCGAATTTTACGTGATGTTCCTCAAAAAATGCCGCATTCTTTCACTCCAAATTTGAAGAGAAATAAAGTATTTCATTGCTATTGAACATCCCTCGTTTATGACATTACTCCTATCTACTTTGCTTGGAGCGCTGAAATTTACGCATAATATCATTGTTGTTGTTGTGGTCTTCACTCCTGAGACTGGTTTGATGCAGCCCTCCATGCTACTCTATCTTGTGCAAGCTTCTTCATTTCCCAGTACCTACTGTAAACTACATCCTTCTGAATCTGCTAGTGTACTAATCTCTTTGTCTCCCTCTACGATTTTTACCCTCCACGTTGCCCTCCAATACTAAATTGGTGATCCCTTGATGCCTCAACACATGTCCTACCAACCGATCCATTCTTCTAGTCAAGTTGTGCCGTATACTTCTTTCCCCCCCCAATCCTATTCAACAGTTCCTCACTAGTTATGTGATCCACCCATGTAATCTTCACCATTCTTCTGTAACACCACATTTCAAAAGCTTCTATTCTCTTCTTGTCCAAACTATTTATCGTCCATGTTTCACTTCCATACATGACTACACTCCATACAAATACTTTCAGAAATGACTTCCTGACACTTAAACCTATACTCGATGTTAACAAATTTTTCTTCTTCAGAAACGCTTTCCTTGCCATTGCCAACCTACATTTTATATCCTCTCTACTTAAACCATTATCAGTTATTTTGCTCCCCAAATAGCAAAATTCCTATACTACTTTAAGTGTCTCATTTCCTAAGCTACTTCCCTCAGCAATACCCCACTTAATTCGACTACATTCCATTTTCCTTGTTTTGCTTTTGTTGATGCTCATCTTATACCCTCGTTTCAAGACAATATCCATTCCGTTCAACTGCTCTTCCAACTCCTTTGCTGTCTCTGACAGAATTAAAATGTCATCGGCGAACCTGAAAGTTTATATTCCTTCTCCCTGAGGGTTTAATACCTAATACAAATTTTTCTTTTGTTTCCTTCACTGCTTGCTCAATATACAGATTGAAGAATTTCGGGGAGAGACTTCAACCCTGTCGCACCCCCTTCCCAACCACTGCTTCCCTTTCATGTCCCTCGACTCATATAACTGCCATCTGGTTTCTGTACAAATTGTATGTAGCCTTTCGTTCCCTGTATTTTACCCCTGCCACCTTCAGAATTTGAAAGAGCGTATTCTAGTCAACATTGTCAAAAGCTTTCTCTAAGTCTACAAATAATAGAAATGTAGGTTTGCCTTTCCTTAATCTAGCTTCTAAGATAAGTCGTAAAGTCAGTATTGCCTCACGTGTCCCAACATTTCTACGGAATCCAAACTGATCTTCCTCGAGATCGGCTTCTACCAGTTTTTCCATTCGTCTGTAAAGAATTCGCGTTGGTGTTTGACAGCTGTGACTTATTAAACTGATAGTTCGGTAATTTTCACATTTGTCAACACCTGCTTTCTTTGGGATTGGAATTATTGTATTCTTCTTGAAGTCTTAAGGTAGTTCGCCTGTTTCATACATCTTGCTGACCAGATGGTAGAGTTTTCTCTGGACTGGCTCTCCCAAGGCTGTCAGTATTTCTAATGGAATGTTGTTAACTCCCGGGGCCTTGTTTCGACTCAGGTCTCTCAGTGCTGTATCGAATTCTTCACGCAATAAGTTATGTCCCATATTATCTTCATCTACATCCTCTTTCATTTCCATAATATTGTCCTCAAGTACATCGCACTTGTATAGACCCTCTATATACTCCTTCCACCTTTCTGCTTTCCCTTCTTTGCTTAGACCATGGTTTCGATCTGAGCTCTTGATATTCATACAAGTGGTTCTCTTTTCTCTTGAGGTCTCTTTAATTTTCCTGTAGGCTGTATCTATCTTACCCCTAGTGAGATAAGCCTCTACATCCTTACATTTGTCCTCTAGCCATGCCTGCTTAGCCATCTTGCACTTCCTATCTATCTCATTTTTGAGACGTTTGTATTCTTTTTTGCCTGCTTCAATTACTCCATTTTTATATTTTCTCCTTTCATCAATTAAATTCAGTATTTCTTCTGTCACCTAAGGATTTCTACTAGCCCTCTTCTTTTTACCTACCTGATCCTCTGCTGCCTTCACTATTTCATCTCTCAAAGCTACCCATTCTTCATCTATTGTATTTCTTCCCCCCATTCCTGTCAATTGTTCCCTTATGCTCTCCCTGAAATTCTGTACAACCTCTGTTTCTTTCAGTTTATTCAGGCCCCATCTCCTTAAATTCCCACCTTCTTGCAGTTTTAATCTACAGGTCATAACCAATAGATATTGGTCAGAATCCACATCTGTCTCTGGAAATGTCTTATAATTTGAAACCTGTTTCCTAAATCTTACCATTATATTATCTATCTGAAACCTGTCAGTATCTCCCGGCTTCTTCCATGTATACAACCTTCTTTCATGATTCTTGAACCAAGTGTTCGATATGATTAAGTTGTGCTCTGTGCAAAATTCTACTAGGCGGCTTCCACTTTCATTTCTTACCCTCAATCCATATTCACCTACTACGTATCCTTCTCTCCCTTTTCCTACTGCCGAGTTCCAGTCACCCATGACTATTAAATTTTCGTCTCCCTTCACAATCTGAATAATTTCTTTTATTTCATCATATCATACCTCATGGCAATTTGACATTTAAAGCAATAAAGAAATTTTAATGTCCAGCATTTTAATTAGGAGTAACTGTGTGTGCAAACAATTAAATTACCAATTTCTACAGGTATTTTCCAGCTTGATTTGTATTCTAACAGCCTTCTTTGCTCAAATCTTGATCGAGTAATTTATTATGAGTAGACAACTTATGTGAAAAACAAATTTAACAAAATAGACCCCTGCAATAGGAAAGAACAGAAAATAAATTAATCGAGTTTTAAATAATGCTTTTATGCTATTAATTTATCACTTAAAATTTTAGCATAGAAATATATTTTACAGACAGATGCGACGGCTTATTCTGACACAAGAGCGTCAAACGTAGGTTAACAACCGCCACTGTTAGTCTCATGTCATTCTCGATTTTCTGTAGACTTCAGCCAGTTTATCGTTCAATAGGCACTATTGCCGAAAATGATGACTGACACAAAGAAGTATCAGCAAGTTATATCACCTCGGAATCCGGCAGTACCGAAACACCGAAGTTTCCTGAATAATAAAATTCTTATTACTGTAAACCCTTCGCGAGATTTTAGCGAGACGTGTTATACATGTGTCTTGCATATGGCAAAAGGATTCTGAATCAGATCGGACTTTAGTTCAGGCAGAAAATACTTCTGAAACTTACAAAACAAGAAGTTATGAGAAATTTAACGAAATCTAAATCAGCCTTATTATCGGTAATCAAGCCATCTGAACAGAAAACATTTTAGTCGAGGCATATTCCACTAAATGAGTTAAAATGTTTAATTTCTTGACAGACGCGTGAATTTGGTGTATGGTTGCGAAGATATTCATATTCTCGCCCTGAAGAGGCGTAGCTAGCTCACTGAGTATCTCTGTCATATCTGACAGTTAAAATAATTTGAAGAATCAGTTAGCGTAGTGGAAGTAACTGAGATACAGAGTATTATTTTAAACCAAAAAACTTCTTTTCATTATTTAACTGAGACATCGAGCTTTGGACAGCCGTCGCTATTCCGTAAGTTGTAAAATGAGTTACACTGTAACTCCGTAGTATCACGTAAGTTTGCGAAAGATATCTATTAAACGGATGACTGCTAATCGAAATGATATGATCAACTGCATTTTATCACAACATTTGAAAGTACAGAAATTTCCATAGTCGCTAAATCTTTTCGACTAATCATGCAGTGGGTGCTAGTGATACGACCACTGCTTACAGATTTCACGTGAGCCCCAAATATTTTTGCTGTCACTGCAGCTGCACTCTATCTTCTTCTTATGCCGTTTCCCGAATCTTCTATGACAACGGCATTTTTGTATGGGTTGAGGCAATGGTAATGGCAGATGTTGACGGGATGTTCTTCCTGGGTCCATGAAAAATCGGTATATATTCCACCTGATTTGTTTTATTCTAAACCTATATCGTTCACTTTTTCATAAAGCTTCTCGCCTAATGACAGCGAAAGAAAAAGATAAACATTCGTGCGGACAGCATTAGAAAATCTTACATACATCAACAGCTGCGCCGGCCCGTGTGGCCGAGCGGTTCTAGGCGCTTCAGTTTGAACCCCGCGACCGCTACGGCAGCCGGTTCGAATCCTGCCTCGGGCATGGATGAGCGTGATGTCCTTAGCTTAGTTAGGTTTAAGTAGTTCTACGTTCTAGGGACTGATGACCTCAGATGTTAAGTTCCATAGTGCTCAGAGCCATTTGAACCATTTTTTTTAACAGCTGCTTGAATGTTATAGTATCAGCCGATTCTTCTTCTCCACTGCAGATTTCGAAACTTCGTTAATTGTAGCTAGTTAGCATTTATTAATGCTAACTAACTAAAGTCTACCAGTTGTATCCATTGTCAATTCAGTTTATGTAACTCCGCTGCAAATTTTTGCCACATAATATGTTTTTCAGTCTCATTTCCTCCGGTAACACATCTTTATCGATACCATATTTTTTCTTATCCTCTTCTGATTGAGAGGACGATCTGATATACCTCTTCTCGTACGAAGTATCTTATTCACCAGATTTTTTTTACATATTTATTGCTACAGTTATTCGAAGGGCTTTACAGGACCATTGGAGCAGTAAGATAAATTTATAGAAAGACATCTCTTTAGTTTGACAGGTTTGGGGTTCTAGCTCGCTAAGCATTCATTTCTAATGATCATGGGTCGGTTTCCTTAAGGAATGAAAACTTAATCCGTATTGCAGAGCGTAATTTACCTTAGCTGGATCGGCCCTTTGTGAAGACTGCGTAGCCTCATTCGTTGTTTTTGTGGTGTCACCGCCAGACACCACACTTGCTTGGTGGTAGCCTTTAAATCGGCCGCATTCCGGTAGTATACGTCGGACCCGCGTGTCGCCACTATCAGGGATTGCAGACCAAGCGCCGCCACTCGGCTGGTCTAAAGAGACTTCGTAGCACTCGCCCCAGTTGTACAGCAGACTTTGCTAGCGATGGTTCACTGACTTCTACGCTCTCATTTGCCGAGACGATAGTTTGCATAGCCTTCAGCTACGTTATTTGCTACGATCTAGCAAGGCGCCATATTCAGTTACCATTGATATTGTGAATCATGTACTGTCACGAGCGACGATCATCATTAATGGATATAAGTTAAGTATTCCACCAGCTACGTCGGTTTTTCTCAATTCTAATTCCCTTGTCTTGTTCGAGACCTCACGCCAGCCTGCGTGAGCTAAAACGCGTGCATTTCGGCCTCCTTTAGTAACACGGTATTGGCTTTCCTGCCAACCACAACAGTTTTCATCAGTGACATATTTAAACACGTAACCTTAAAAGGCTACCATGATGTATTATGATCAAAGAGTTGATGGATGATTGTAGTGCATTAGATTCAACACTTTCAACATCCCAGATTTGAATCACTGTACAAAGAAAATTGAAAATAAGCTTATAAAACCGCAGATCATGATTTTACGACTGAGAGATAATGGTTAAAAGGCACTTTAATGATATCTGAACTGGGATCGAATACTTATTACCACGTGTTCTGGTGAAATCGAATGGGTTCAGGGGCATCAAGTTGTCCACAACAATTCCAATGAAAAATGTAACGCGAGAAATGAACTAGGTTTTGCATGATTTTGAAACATACGTAAATTCCAACAACGAAGCTGAAGCACGAATGGACGACAAAACATGTAGTCCCATGAAATCTCATGTTGTATCAGACTGAATACCCACATCTCGAACACACAAGACAAGCGCCCAAAACGCATCCAAAAGACAAGGAGGCCGGAACAAGACTAGAATATACTTCGTCCACAGGAACTTCTGCCCACACTTTCGTCAATTAACGATTTAATTCAAACCTAATCTTTCATGATATGGCCTGTCAACCAATCCGTTCCTTAATAAATATCTATTCATCCCGTTTCGAATCAGAACTCCATAATTTAGCCGATCTATCCATCTAATAATCAACATTTTACCCGATTTATCCACCTAATAATCACCGTTCTTCTGAAGCAGCACATTTCCGAAACTTCTGTTCTGGCCTTTTCGATACCATTTATCGTCCACGTGTCACGTTCAGAGCTACATACCTGCAGAAAACACATCCTAAAGTTAAATTTTATTCGATATAAATAGAAACTTTATTTTTCGGAAACGATTTTCGCGGTAATGGTATTCTGGATTTTATATCATTTCTACTTCTACCATCGATACTTATTTTCGCGCTTAAATAACAAATCTCATTTATTCCTTTGTGACTCATTTCCCAATCTACTTTACTGAACATCACCTGATTTAATTCGACTGTGCGAAACTACAAGTGTTTTACTTTTTTTGACACTCACCTTACAAGATTTTACAAGACACTGTTCATACCGCTCTTCCATGTCCTTTGCTGTCTCTTGCAGAATTACCACATCCTCGGCAAACCTCAACGTTTTTATATTTTCTTTCTGAACATTAATCCCTTTTCCAGGCATCTCCGTGGTTCCTTTTACTTCTTGCGCAAAGATCACATCAAATATCGCTAGGACTACGCTACAGCTGTAACTCACTCCCCTCGCAACTACTGCTTCCCTTTCATGTCTTTTTGTTCTTACGACTGCAGTATGGTTTCCGTACAAGTTGCAGATAATCTACCACCGCATTTAATCCCAGCTATCTTAAGAATTTAAAAGAGCTTGTTTCAGCTGACATTGTCAAAATCTTTCAGCAAGTCTGCAAATGCCAAAAAATAGCGATCTCGCGTATTTGTATAGTTTTAGAAACACAAAATAGTCGTCTCCGAGGTCGGATTCTACCAACCTTTCCATCCTTTTCTAAATAATTCGTGTAACTGGTTTGCCACCATGATTTATGAAACCGACTGTTCGGTAATATTGGCAGTTTCCAGGACGTGCCTTATTTGAAACTGAGATTATTAAGCTCTTCTTGAAGTATGAAGGGTATTTCGCATGTGTCAGGTATTATGCATAACTGATGGAACAGTTATGTCTAATTTCAACTTTGCCCTTTCAGCGATTGCATTTATTCTTCTTTCACTATCAGAGTTTCCATTTCATCTTCATCAACTTCCTATTCCCCTTCGATAATGTAATCTTTAGGGTTTTTTTGTAGTCCTTCGATATTTTTTTAAGAATCTCACCAATCTGAAGAGACATTCATGCGAAAATTTAGTCTTCGAGGTACTGCTAAGAGAATATGTGAATTGTTTCTTCTTTCTGTGTCGTTGAAAGTCTTGACGCCGTCGATTAGTCGCTCGCTCATGCTCCTCCTATATAGGCCTACATTTTTAGTTCCGACGCGCCACGTAATGATACTCTAAGAAGAGTAAATCTTGGAGACGCTGAAGTAATTTCTTTCCTTCTAAAACCTTACTTGTCTTGATTCAGGTCGCCGTCTGAGTCACGTGAAATTAGAATATCTCTACCTCTTCAAAATCGAGAGAATAACAATAAATTCTAGATCTTTATACACTATTGAACTTTGTTCCTGGATTCTACTCTACTAGTTTCGTCAGATGCTTCTCATATCTGCAGTAGGAGCACAGCTGGAAAGAAAAGAGTTTATCTTTCCATAAAAAAGAAAATCAGTTTAGACCACCTGCTTCCTAACTGAAACTCATATGAAAGTCCCTGCACTTAGTACTTCAACTGTCCTTCCTCCCATCTCAGGCCGGCGCTAGCTTCTCCACTAAAACTTTGCGTAGAAACTGTAATCCGATATTCGTTTCTCCGTGGGGCATGATCCACCTTCACCATTCCTGACCGCCTAGGCTCTCATGAAGCAACTATGCCACTTCAGCCGAGAAAGCCTCAGATGATTGTCATCAGCTGACTCTGTTAACTGTTATTATTATCATCATTTGCTTCAGAAACAATAAGTACTGCGATATATTTAAATTAAAACAAAAATAAAATTAAATGTGACAGAGAGGAAACACAACTCGTTGACACTATGTGCTTGTAAATTGTAATCTTTCACGGGCTGGTGTTTTTACAAACATCTGAACGAAATCAGTCCGAAGATTCAGTTTACCAAGGAGGAGGAGGCAGGCTGAAAATTAAATATATTTGATGTACTAGTTTTCAAGAAAGAAAATGGTTGCATGCGCCACACGGTCTACCGCACACCCACGCACACAGACCATTACCAGAATCAGGGTTCGAAGCACCACCCACAACAAAAGCGATCCATCATAAAAACTTTGGCTAATAGAGCAAAGAAAATCAGCGAACCAGAACTGCTTGATGCAGAACAAAAACGTCTCACCAATGCATTTTTCGGGAATGGTTACTCGTTCACTGAGGTGAAAAGAGCGTTAAGACCACAGCGTGGAAATCATAGTGATGCTGAAGCGCCGGTGAAATCGAAAGTTTTCCTGCCATTCATTAAGGACGCGACTGCCCGTATAGGAAAAACCTTGAAGAAGCTCAACATAGCGGTATGTTACGCACCGACAAGGAAGATACAAGATCACCTAAAACCAGCCAAGGATGCTTAACAACAGCTGGGAAAAGCGCGAATCTGTAGGATTCCGTGTAGTTGTGGAGAGGTGTACATGGGTACTACAAAAAGGACTGTAAAGAAACGACTCGAAGAGCACAAGGGAAATTGCAGAATAGTTGAGATTGGCAGATGAGCTGTTGCGGAACATGCTTTACAGCAAGGAGATGACCACATTCATTTTCATACGACTGAAGTACTGGCAGCCACAAGCGGATACCACGAATGGCTTATAAGAGAGGCCATAAAGAGTGTGAAACAACCCACGAAATTCAATAAGAAGGAGGAGGGGGGCGTAAAACTGAATGAAATTTTGATTCAGGTGCTGATGAAGACCTGTAGCAGACTTTTACCATGCGATGATAGTAACAGCCGACAGCGGCCAATTGCGCTCGCGTATCCAAAACAGGTGACGTCACGCCACGGCGCGGAATCTCGTGGAAGCTGAATTTTGCTATTGACAGTAGCGAGCCAGGCTGTGGATCGGACATTCAACAAAGCTACGATCCCCCTTCAAACTGTCCTCTGCAGATGGGGACGTAACTTCGGGTTTTGAAGTGAAATCCCTTCGACCACGGAATAACATCCCGGAATATTTTGTTAATTGCATGCTTACAGAAAGTTCATAGGTTTCATTCGTTGTTGACATTAGGTATGGACTGGTCCCAATTGAAACAGAGCTTAATTCATTTCAAACACAGCCTTTAGATTGTAATATAGCGCTATTGCGAGGTATGCAACTTAACCTCATAAATTATTATGTAATACACTGATGTGTAATACTTAAGAACGAAAATAGCTTTTGCATGATGCGTCATGTCACGTAACGTAGCTCTATCAAGACTGGACAATACTTAGAAAGATCTGCTACAGGACCGGACAGGAGGTAACTGAAAGGAATACGCAGTGAGGGGAAAATAAATGCCACTCTTAACCAATGACAATAATTTACTCTTACCTCACAGACATTCATGATTCTCCCATGGCATTGACACGTTATGTGGAAGGTACTTTCGTCACCACCTTTGTCACACCAGTGTATCTAGAAAAAATTAAGGAACGTTAATAATCGTTGACGTTCAACATTTGCTACGCACGACTAAAAGATTATATATTTTTTTGAAATGAATACGCTTCCCATTTTGTCGCACGCATTCAGAAATCCGTTGCTGTAGGTTTGCACAGCATGGTGCAATGTATCACATGGGATATTTTGCGGTTTCCTCTTCCTTCTTTAGTCTGGCACAAGAAGTTCTTCAGACGAAAATTCAAAGAGAAGTCACGCTCTGAAAGGTCTGGAGTCTGAGGCGGCCAAGAACTGTTAGCGTTCCCTGTAATTGTAAAGAAATGATTTACTACTTCCACTGACTGTCTGCAGTAGACGAGGTGCCTCCATTCCTTCAAACTTAGGGGTTCTTTATGCCCAGAATTGTGAACAGTTCAGCGATAGGCTTGTTCTTATCAGAATCGACAACAACCAACACCGATAATGATAGTTCAGGTATACATGTAAGAGTCGCTACCTGAAGATGAAGAGATAGAGAAATGATATGAGGATATTAAAAGGATAACATAGTGTGTAAAGGGAGTTGAAAATCTAATGGTCATGGAGGACTGGAATGCAATTGTAACGGAAGGAGCAGAAGAAAAGCTTACAGGAGAATACAGGCTTGGGATAAGGAATTAGAGAGGCGAAAGACTGAAATAAATTTCAGATAGTATTAGCAACTACTCTGTACAAGAATCACAAGAGGAGGAAGTATACTTGGAAAAGACCGGTGACACGGGAAGATGTCAGTGAGATTACATAATGGTCAGACAGAGATTCCCAAATCAGTTACTGGCATGCAAGGCGTACCCAGGAGCAAAAATGGTTCAAATGGCTCTGAGCACTTTGGGACTTAACATCTGTGGTCATCAGTTCCCTAGAGATTAGAACTACTTCAACCTAACTAACCTAAGGACATCACACACATCCATGCCCGAGGCAGGATTCGAACCTGCGACCGCAGCGGTCCGGCGGTTACAGACTGAAGCGTCTACAACCGCACGGCCACAACGGCCGGCACCCAGGAGCAGATACACACTCATATGGGAATGTAGTAGTGATGAAGAATAGGCTGAAAAGAGATTAGTCAGGAAGAATCAATACGCAAATGAAGTGGGATACGAAAGTACTAAGGAATTACGAGATACGCTTGAAGTTCTCTAAGGCTATAGACACGTCAATGAGGCATAGCTCAGCAGGAAGTACAGTTAAAGAGAAACAAAGGACATTTCTAAAAAGGAAATTCATAAAAGCTGCAAAGGAAAACTTAGGTACAAATAAGGTGACTGCGAAAAAACCAAGTGCAACAGAAGAATACAGAAAGAAGTACAAAAATGTTCAGAAAAATACATGAAAACAGAGATAAAAGTCGCTGATGCATGAAGTAAACAGGAAGTGCAGGGAAGCTAAGACGAAATGGGTGCATGAAAAATGTGAACAGATAGAAAAAGAAACGATCGTCGGAAGGACTGACTCGGCATATACGAAAGTCAAATCAACCTCCAGTGAAATTAAAAGCAAGGGTAATAAAAGTAACAGTGCAACAGTAATTCCACTGTTAAATGCATATGAGAGAACGGATAGATGGATAGTGTACACTGAAGTCCTCTATGAAGGGGAAGATTTGTCTAACGTGATAGAAGAAGAAACAGTAGTCGATTTAGAACAGATAGAAAATCCAGCGCTAGAATCAGAATTTAAGAGACATTTGGAGGACTTAAAATAAGGCAGAAGGGATAGATAACATTCCATCAGAATTCGTAAAATCTTAGGGGAAGTGGCAACAAAAGAACTATTCACGTTGGTGTGTAGAATGTATGAGTCTGGAGACATACCGTCTGAATTTCAGAAAAACGTCATCTGTACATTTCGGAAGACTGGAAGAGCTGGGAGCTATCGTGCAATCAGCTTCAGCTCATGTATCCAAGTTGCTCACAAGAAAAATAATGAAATCAGTTTGAAATTAGAAAAGTTAAAGGCATCAGAGAGGGAATTCTAAAATTGCAATTGATAATGGAAGAAAGGCTACAGAAAAATCAAGACACGTTCATAGAATTTGTCGACCTCGAAGTAGCGTTGAACAATGTAAACTGGTGCAAGATGTTCGACATTTTGAGAAAATTAGGGGTAAGCTATAAGGAGAGGCGGGTAATATACAAGTAATGTACAAGAGCCAACAGGGAATAATATGACTCGACGACCAAGAACGAAGTGCTCGGATTAAAAAGGATGTAAGACAGGGATGTAGACTTTCGCCCCTACTCTTCGATCTGACATCGAAGAAGCAATGATGGTATTAATGAAAGGTTCAGGAGTGGAATTAAAAATCAAGATAAAAAAGATCAATGGAACGATTCACTGGTGACGTTGTTATCCTGAGTGAAAGGGAGGAACAATTAAATGAACTGCTAAATGTAATGAACATTCGAATGAGTACAGAATAAGGACTGAGAGTAAATCGAAGGAAGACGAAAGTAATGAGAAGCAGCAGAAATGAGAACAGTGATAAGCTTAACATCAGGACAGATGGTGTCGGCGTAGATGACGGTAAGTATTTTTGCTGCATAGGCAGCAACATAACAAATGACGTACGGAACATGAAGGACATCAAATGCAGACTAGCACTGGCAAAAGGTCAAGAAGAGAAGTCATCTGGTATCAGATATAGGGCTTATTGAAAATAGAAGAGAATCGAAGCATTTGAGATAGGGTTCTAAGGACGAACGTTGAAAATTAGGTAAATTGATAAGGTAAGGAGTGAGGATGCTCTGCGCAGAAACGGAGAGGATAAGAAAATGTAGAAAACACTGACAAGGAGAAGGAACAGGGTGATAGGACATCTGTTAAGACAGCAGGGAAAAACTTCCATCGTACTAGAGGGAGCTGTAGAGGTCACAACTTGCCGATGAAGACAAAGATTGGAATACATCCAGCAAGTAATTGAGGACGTAGTGCTACTCTGAGATGAAAATGTTGAAGCAGGAGAAAAATTCATGGTGGGCCGCATCAAACCAGTCAGATGTCTGATGACTCAACAGAAAATGCACAAATTTAGAAATGAGTGTACCCATGGAACTAGAAGTGTCTACGATGTAGACATATATTCCAACGAAACAGTGGTAGCAGACACTCGTTCACCCAAAAAAAAAAAAAAAAAAAAAAGTAAGGATCTATAAGCCCATGCCAGACTATTGTAAAAGACGCAGTAATGTCAGTGTTGGCTAGTCAAGTAATCACTTAGGTAACTATAGGCTCCGTCAGACATCCATAGAATTGCAGTGAAATTTGCTTTCTCACTGACTTTAGTCAACAATTGTTCAGAAATTTACTGGTGCGGAATTCAGTTGTTACATGCTCCAAAGTTTCTACAAGTGAAATTGAAGTTGATAAAGTACTCTTTGAATTGTTCTACATTTGAGCTGCATAGCGAGATAAGTTTAAATATGGAAGAACTTAGTATAGCTTCGATAGCTGCTCGCACAGCGACTTTGTTTTTCATGGGCACATACAGAATATAAAACGCCACTAGCCTTATTCTTAAAAAAATTAACCATTCTTTTCAAAATAACAAACTCGCATTCTGACTCTGCGTAACGACTAGTTTGAGTGTGGAGTGGGTTTGGATAGTAAAGCCCAAAGTCTCGTTGATCAGCTCTCAGGCCGTTACCATCTTGGTATTACGCTTCTACGGTAAGTGCACACACTGCAGCAGCCACCTATTCCGTGGTAGATGTCTACCTATTGCTGCTGTATAGTTTGACGCCCTTCCCCACATCTCTTACTGCTACAAGACTGTCAGTATGAACTTATAAAATTTTCCTATTCCTATACACCAAACTGTAAAAGGCGTACATCGAAGGAACCTGACACACAGACAACACAGTATAGCGCATACCATGACGATGTCAGAGTGGCGGAGCGAATCCAAAGATTAGGCGGAAAAGATTTCGGAGGGGATCATTACTGACCAGTAAGTGTCTATCATTTAGGATGGGACACGAACCCGTATTATAGAAGTTGAAAATGTTCAAAACGCGTGGGAATGCCTAAGAGAACATACTGCTGAGGTCATCCGTCCCTAGACTTACGCACTACTTAAACTAACATCAACTCACTTATACTAAGAACAACACACATACCTCCGGCGGGAGGGGCCGCGCAGTCCGTAACATGACTCCTCAAACCACCCGGCCACTCCACGCGGCCATATGGAAGTGTGGAAAATAAATGTAGATCACAAGAAGTGAATACATGATTTGAAATATGCAAGAATGCTAAGAACTGTGTGGATATTTCAGATAACTAAGTAAGAGATACTGGATCAAATGAAATTGTCGGCAGATCTTGAGTAAAAGAAAAAAAAAAGGAGAATGGTCTCATAGCTCATGTACTGGCAGGTAAAGTTTGCTGGGAAAAACCGAAGTTTAGGTACAGAAGGATCCAGCAGATATGAAAATATGAAAGGAGTTGCAGAAGATAGACTAGCGAGGAGACGGTATCAAAAGAGTCTTTGGACGGCTAACTACTTTTTTTTTTTTGGTCATCAGTCTACTGACTGGTTTGATGCGGCCCGCCACGAATTCCTTTCCTGTGCTAACCTCTTCATCTCAGAGTAGCACTTGCAACCTACGTCCTCAATTATTTGCTTGACGTATTCCAAACTCAGTCTTCCTCTACAGTTTTTGCCCTCTACAGCTCCCTCTAGTACCATGGAAGTCATTCCCTCATGTCTTAGCAGATGTCCTGTCATCCTGTCCCTTCTCCTTATCAGTGTTTTCCACATATTTCTTTCCTCTCCAATTCAACGTAGAACCTCCTCATTCCTTACCTTATCAGTCCACCTTATTTTCAACATTCGTCTATAGCACTACATCTCAAATGCTTCGATTCTCTTCTGTTCCAGTTTTCCCACAGTCCATGTTTCACTACCATACAATGCTGTACTCCAGACGTACATCCTCAGAAATTTCTTCCTCAAATTAAGGCCGGTATTTGATATTAGTAGACTTCTCTTGGCCAGAAACGCCTTTTTGGCCATAGTGAGTCTGCTTTTCATGTCCTCCTTGTTCCGTCCGTCATTGGTTATTTTACTGCCAAGGTAGCAGAATTCCTTAACTTCATTGACTTCGTGACCATCAATCCTGATGTTAAGTTTCTCGCTGTTCTCATTTCTACTACTTATCATTACCTTCGTCTTTACTCTCAAACCATACTGCGTACTCATTAGACTGTTCATTCCGTTCAGCAGATCATTTAATTCTTCTTCATTTTCACTCAGGATAGCAACGTCATCAGCGAATCGTATCATTGATATCCTTTCACCTTGTATTTTAATTCCACTCCTCAACCTTTCTTCTATTTCCATCATTGCTTCCTCGATGTACAGATTGAAGAGTAGGGGCGAAAGGCTACAGCCTTGTCTAACTCCCTTCTTAATACGAGCACTTCGTTCTTGATCGTCCACTCTTATTATTCCCTCTTGGTTGTTGTACATATTGTATATGACCCGTCTCTCCCTATAGCTTACCCCTACTTTTTTCAGAATCTTGAACAGCTTGCACCATTTCATATTGTCGAACGCTTTTTCCAGGTCGACAAATCCTATGAACGTGTCTTGATTTTTCTTTAGCCTTGCTTCCATTATTAGCCGTAACGTCAGAATTTCCTCTCTCGTGCCTTTACTTTTCCTAAAGCCAAACTGATCGTCACCTAGCGCATTCTCAATTTTCTTTTCCATTCTTCTGTATATTATTCTTGTAAGCAGCTTCGATGCAATAGCTGTTAAGCTGTGCGATAATTCTTGCCGTCTTAGGAATTGTGTGGATGATGCTTTTCCGAAAGTCTGATGGTATGTCGCCAGACTCGTATATTCTACACACGAACGTGAATAGTTCTTTTGTTGTCACTTCCCCTAATGATTTTAGAAATTCTGATGGAATGTTATCTATCCCTTCTGCCTTATTTGCCCGTAAGTCCTCCAAAGCTCTTTTAAATTCCGATTCTAATACTGGATCCTCTATCTCTTCTAAATCTACTCCTGTTTCTTCTTCTATCACATCAGACAAATCTTCACCCTCATAGAGGGTTTCAATGTATTCTTTCCACCTATCTGCTCTCTCCTCTGCATTTAACAGTGGAATTCCCGTTGCACTCTTAATGTTACCACAGTTGCTTTTAATGTCACCAAAGGTTGTTTTGACATTCCTGTATGTTGAGTCTGTCCTTCCGACAATCATATCTTTTTCGATGTCTTCACATTTTTCCTGCAGCCATTTCGTCTTAGCTTCCCTGCACTTCCTATTTATTTCATTCCTCAGCGACTTGTATTTCTGTATTCCTGATTTTCCCGGAACATGTTTGTACTTCCTCCTCTCATCAATCAACTGAACTATTTCTTCTGTTACCCATGGTTTCTTCGCAGCTACATTCTTTGTACCTATGTTTTCCTTCCCAACTTCTGTGATGGTCCTTTTTAGAGATGTCCATTCCTCTTCAACTGTGTTGCCCACTGCGCTATTCCTTATTGCTGTATCTATAGCGTTGGAGAACTTCAAACGTATCTCGTCATTCCTTAGAACTTCCGTATCCCACTTATTAGCGTATTGATTCCTCCTGACTAATGTCTTGAACTTCAGCCTACTCTTCATGACTACTATATTGTGATCTGAGTCTATATCTGCTCCAGGGTACGCCTTACAATCCAGTATCTGATTTCGGAATCTCTGTCTGACCATTACGTAATCTAATTGAAATCTTCCCGTATCTCTCGGCCTTTTCCAAGTATACCTCCTCCTCTTGTGATTCTTGAACAGGGTATTCGCTATTACTAGCTGAAACTTGTTACAGAACTCAATCAGTCTTTCTCCTCTTTCATTCCTTGTCCCAAGCCCATATTCTCCTGTAAACCTTTTCTTCTACTCCTTCCCCTACAAAACTGCATTCCAGTCGCCCATGACTATCAGATTTTCGTCCCCCTTTACATACTGCATTACCCTTTCAATATCCTCATACACTTTCTCTATCTGTTCATCGTCAGCTTGCGACGTCGGCATGTATACCTGAACTATCGTTGTCGGTGTTGGTCTGCTGTCGATTCTGATTAGAACAACCCGGTCTCTGAACTGTTCACAGTAACACACCCTCTGCCCTACCTTCCTATTCATAACGAATCCTACACCTGTTATACCATTTTCTGCTGCTGTTGATATTACCCGATACTCATCTGACCAGAAATCCTTGTCTTCCTTCCACTTCACTTCACTTCACTGACCCCTACTATGTCTAGCTCGAGCCTTTGTATTTCCCCTTTCAGATTTTCTAGCTCCCCTATCACGTTCAAGCTTCTGACATTCCACGCCCCGACTCGTAGAACATTATCCTTTCGTTGATTATTCAATCTTTTTCTGATGGTAACCTCCCCCTTGGCAGTCCCCTCCGGGAGATCTGAATGGGGGACTGTTCCGGAATCTTTTACCAATGGAGAGATCATCATCACACTTCTTCAACTACAGGCCACATGTCCTGTGGATACACGTCACGTGTCTTTAATGCAGTGGTTTCCATTGCCTTCTGCATCCTCATGTCGTTGATCATTGCTGGTTCTTCCGTCTTCAGGGGCAATTTCCCACCCCTAGGACAAGAGAGTGCCCTGAACCTCTACCCGCTCCTCCGCCTTTTTTGACAAGGCCGTTGGCAGAATGAGGCTGACTTCTTTTGCCGGAAGTCTTCGGCCGCCAATGCTAATTATTTATCAAAATTTTGGCAATGGCGGTGATCGAACCCGGGACCAAAGACGTTTTGATTATCAATCAAAGACGCTACCCCTTTTTTTGTTTTTTTTATTTCATTTTTTGTTTTTTTTCTTTTTTCTTTCTTTTTTTTACTACCTCTTTTTTTAATATCTTTTTTTAGTTATTTCCCTTGAAAAGCCCCTTAGGAAAATGGAACTAAAAAAAACCCTAAGTGCCACCGCCACTTTTCATCCTATAACAAAAAATCTGATCCACTTCAGGCGTTGGCTCCTGAGTAAACCCATCCCAGAGAGCTGCCTATATATCAGGGGAAATATAGGAAATCAAGGTTAGAGCTATCCTTTGCCACTCTTTTTTTTTTACATTGTTACATTTAGGGAACGTGTACAAATGAGAATTCTAGTAACTAAGTGTTACAAGTAAGTGTTACAACAACAGAGGTGGCATAAAAGAGTAATCCAGAAATAAAAACATAAATCACTGATGTAATTCCAACTAAAAGGTTCTTCAATAATGTAACTGGTTTCACTTGGAGCCTCGTCATCGTTATCTGATATCTCCAATTGCGCCTTTGAAGGCATCTGCAACGGACGCGTTCAGCGTCGCTAGTGCCTCAAGGAAAACAGCATCCTTGCAGCAGCTTGTCTCTTCCTTCGCTCATGACTGACAAGGCAGAACGTTCAGCCGTTTGTGTGATGCGGCACAGAACATTAGCCGCAGCTCGGCACTCGCCAGCTGAGTGGGGGGTTAACGAAAACGCTGCGTAAATAATTTGCGAAGAGCGTACGGTATTTCGGTGTGTGTTCGAGGGCATTGTGAGCATTTTGCAGAAACCACCAGTAATGAAGCTGCTCTTTCTCTCCGTCGCTAAAGATATAGGCGACGGTAAGTGCTTTGAACCATGTAAGCGCATGATATTTTGCAGCCGGAAAGTAAGTTCCATCGGGACAGAGTAGGGTATCCCTAGACCACGGCTCACTACTATTGTCAAGTAAATGGGTTGATACGGTGAAATCGCTCGATCTGTAGAGCGACACAAATTGTGGGATTTATCAGTCGATGTTGTTTACCCCTTATAAATCCTTTACACTGCCGAAAGAGATTGCGATGCCTAAATTGACAGCAATACTTAGCGGTAAAGATATTCAGAGCCGTGCCAAAGTGATCATCCACACCTGACAACTCTATCCCCCTCATTGTCAGACTAATAAATGGGCATTACCCCATGGTTTCAGCCGTGCTTCCATGTCTGTTTCATCTCCCAATACTGAAGGCATCTTCATGAGGTAAAGAGTCTCACATAGTAATTTCAAACACGAAAAACTCTAATGAGTGTAAAACTGACAGCTTCCAATGAATGTATGTAGCATTAGGAGACGAAACATTAGGCATAGTAACATGTGTCGGAACACGGCCTAATACCCATTTAACAAAAATAACCAAGGATACAAGAAGAGACCATGAAATCCTGCATTACATGATCAGCGCACTTCTAATATATCTTTTTTTCTCCTTCCTGGTCTTTAGTCCCTTTGTTTCATCTTTATCTTCTTAATCACGTGTTTGTGGTCCTTCCTAGATTTCCATTTGAGAAATTATGGCTCTAGGGAGACTATAATACTTTGTTTCAATCATTATATTTAGTACTAACGTCAGTACATTCAAGTATGACAAGTACAGGTACCTGAACATTAAAAGTATCCTGTCACCTTTTACTGTATATTAAAATGAGGAGTGCCCACTGTTTGCCGTTATGACAACTCTGCTGAGGAAACACTCTGTGACAAGTCTCAATGTCTGTGGAGGAACCAGAGATGATTATGATGTTGGACGATGGGGTCTGGAGCTAAGTCGACGTTCTAACTCAGCTCAGAGGTGTTCCGTTGGGTTCAGATGGGAACTCCGGGGAGCAGGTCCATATCAGGAATGTGACTGTCTAGAAACCAAACCTCACAAATACTGTTTTATGTGTTACAATCATCGTCTCCGAACTGTTCCTCTAATGTACGCGGTACTAAGCTATTTAAAATGTGTTTATACCCTGATGCATTTGATGTTTTTTAAGCTTAAGAAGGGAATCACTCCCTAACAACTAAAAACAACCGTGATACTGTAACGATACCTACTAACCTGGAACTTTTCTGAGACATACAAAAGTCGTGGAGATGCCTCAGCAGCTGTCCAATGCAGTCCTGTATTAAATTAAACAAAAATCATGTTTCCTAGCAGAATCAGAAGCTTTCAAAATGTGGTGCTACAGAAGAATGCTGAAGATTAGATGGGTACATCACATAACTAATGAATAGAATTGCGGAGAAGAGGAATTTGTGGCACAACTTGACAAGAAGAAGGGACATGTTGGTAGGACATGTTCTGAGGCATGAGGGGATCACAAATTTCGTACTGGAGGGCAGCGTGAAAGGCGTAAAAATCGTATAAGGAGACCAAGTGATGAATACACTGAGCAGATTCTGAAGGATGTAGGCTGCAGTAGCTACTGGGAGATGAAGAAGCTTGCACAGAATAGAGTAGCATGGAGAGCTACATAAAACCAATTTCAGGACTGAAACCACAACAACAACAACAACAACATGGTAGAATCGGTTTATTTAAATAACATAGAGTTCAGTCACGGCAGGTAAAGGCCTAAAATGAAAAAGTCGATGAAGTTAAGCAGTTAATTCATCCATTGAAAGCAGTTTGATCCGGTCAGCTGAAACCACCAGTGGCTCGCCGAAGTACAGAACCATCGAATGGAGGTGACTGAGTTGTTTTCCTACTCACCGATCAATTAACTCAGAAGCTTCACAAGAAGGCGAACATCTGTAGAAGCTAGGGGGCATTAATTTCATGTTCCATCTGCAGCCACCTCGACACATAAGGATACCAGTCCCACCCGCCTTCGGTGAACTGATGCACTACAGATTGAGTGCCTGGAGTTTGACGTGTCTCACAGGCCTAAAGCAGCAAAAGTCATTCACTGACGTCCTCTGTCCAGTTGGCTACTGGAACTGGTGTGCTGCTTTCGAGTTTATCACTCATTAACTCTGCTTGCACCATGAACAACAACCGTCGTGATTTCATCGATACTAATGCAGTAAGCTTTATCGTGTTTCCCCAGCCCATGTGTTTGCGTTATGTGATGCTTCATGCCTGAAAACTTAGTTTCTTGTTATTTCCCAGATATCATCTCCGTTTTCTGACTACCGCTCTCTCTAACTGCTGGATGTTCTATCGTTTCTCTTAATGCTTTCCATGAAATTTTTTGTTCTACAGAAAGACGTCCGCTCTACATACAATCCAGAATTTTATGTTGCCTGCGTTCCAAATTATATGGCGAACATACCTCGTATTCTTAGTGTTTTTCTTACCGTCAAAATATTTGATTAATATTCAGTTCACTGTTATTGGTCTGTAGGTTTCCTCTTGTTCCCTTCGTTAATTATTTTATAAATGTAGGTAATAGAAACACCTGCCGTAAGAGAAGACGACAGATGTCTCTACGGTTCGGGGAACAGAACATTGGCAGATAGGCTGACATGGAAACGGTGACAGGTATTACATCTCTGTTCTATCCAATCAATCAGTACTAAACAACAAAACACCTCAAATTATTCAGTGGAAGATCCGCTATGTTCTGTATCGTTTTCGCATTCTCTTACGAAACACCTTCTATAGTGGTTTATCTCTGTCATCCTCGGACATAGGTTGTATTACAGAACGGCTCCATGTCTAGTAAATGCTCGATTTACCTCAAAAGCTTAAAAATGGGAGGAGGCGCAATAAACTTGTGATATGACGTAAGGAAAAAACACCAAAAATGTCCCTGGGAAGAGAAGGGGAATTCGATTGAGATACTTGTATTTTTATTGATGAACCATTAATTTTGTAGATGCTTCAGAGCGGAAAATTGACACCAACCAAAAGTGACCATGTGAGGAAGCCAAGAACCTGTTATCTGTCACTCTAGCTTTCGCCACACGCATCTCCGATCTCCTACATCTTTACTGGACACACCGAGACCGATTTCTGCCATAGTCTCAACAGCATATCAGTCAAGATTTACTACCCCTTCACTTTAATTACAGTTCATCTGCCGTTGTTTGAAGTCTACCTTTATTACTGGAAATAACAACGATAAAAAAAGGATTTCGGTCATTTCAGAAACAGTTTACTTTTAGCTGTTTTAACAGTCAGGTTAAACTAGAGACAAAGAAATGGCACAACCGGAAACCAGTTATTTCAGCTATACGAGCCTCTATCCTTCACATACTATCAATCGAGATTACGCACTGACTTACGATCAGGCCACGGAAACGCAGTTTCTCTCAGATGAAATAATACTGTGGTCGATTAATACCAGCAACCCACTGTCAAAGAGGTGATTATCGAAACAGACTGCTGAATAGGATCAAGCTGTCTGTTGTAAGACCAGTGTTTTGCTTTCCCTTTTCGAGTTAAATGAGATATTGTTCCGTTGTCATATTGTCTTCCCAATCGAAAGTACTCTCGCGAATTGCCGCAACAGTACCAACACATAAGTATAGCGTTGGCCTTACATCCCTCCTCAAAATGTTTCAGTTAATTGGTAAAATGGTAGTCACAAACGCTCTCATTCATTTAGTGCATTTGCCACGTTCCTCGGAATCTGATTTCTCACATAATAAATAGTATAAATACTGAAGTGCACTGTAGACTCGGCCACTCTGTTTCTATGTTTCGATAAAGGGTATCGATACGTATAACTGTTTCAGTGTTTCGAAACGGCTATGTTTCACCATGTCGAAACAGTGGTGTTTCATTCCGCTCTGCGTCGTATAACGGGACCAGATTCGATCTCGAGCCAGCCGCAAAAACTGTATCGTTATTTTAAAATAACGCTGTTTCAGTCTACTTGTGCTTGGAACGGACTAATTGTATCGAAACAGTGACTTTTCATTTCGCTCTGTCTCGGAAGAAATTCGGACACGATACGGGTACAGAAATACGTTTAATATACCACTTCATGAAAGACTTTCAAGAGTGTCGAAATATTTTTGACACACAACAGCATGAAGCGTAAGATTTCCGATAATAAATCTTCGTTTCTAACTGACTGCTGTATTCCGAAATGGTTTAATATATGATTTATAACAACTAAGAAACAATAAAAAAAGCACAGAGGTCGCATTCAAAATAGTAAAGGTGTGAAAAACACTCAGTTAAATTACGCATCCCTTATAACATACGCTTCTCTGTTCATGTACAGTTATGATATTAAAAAACGCAAGTAAACCTACAACCTTTTGAATTAAAAAAAAGGTGTAGAGTGGCAGTTTTTAGACATATACATAAATAGGATGTAGTTTCAAGCAATGTGATTGACGGATCATTAATGATGTAATGGTGAACGGGAAGAGATGGGAGCATGGTAGATTTATAGAAAGGGTTCGCAACGCCTTGGAGAATAAAAATTTTTCCCTTATATTTTTTATTTATTCGAGTTATGTGGCTTTATTTGGCAGCCTCTAGTCTATTTTCCTATTCTCCACAATGGTTTCTTTTGTGTGCATGGAAATTAGCAGGACTGGTATATGTTATACATACTAACGACATGTGGGAATCCCAGTAGCGTATCCGTTGTTTCTGCAGTTTGCTCCCGCCTCCAGTTCCGTTCGTGTTGTTCCTTCTGTCTTCAGCTACGGCGTTACGAAGCCCGATTTGCGATTATTTTATGAAGATAAATTCTAAGAAAATTAAATGTAACTTGTGCTCGGCAGTGTTGTCCTTTAAAAGTTGTTCAACTTCTTGCTTAAACAGACACTTGCGACATAAATATCCAACAGTTAATTTAAGTGAAACTCATTCGAAACCAGTTTTTATCAATCTCGGCAGTGAAGAAGCCAGTTCAGTTTCCACAGTAACTGTTCAGAAATCTACCATTTCAGTGCCGGTGCCTCAAGATGAACAACCTGTGCAAGAAATACCCAGCACTTCCACCGATTCAGTTCTAGATAGGTGTGGTAGAATACAAAGATCACTGGATCTGCATCAGGACCAGTGCCTTCATCATAACGAGCCAAAATAGACGAACAGATTTTAAGACTTCTTGTTAAATACTACCTTCCATTTCATGTAGCTGAGATTGTAGAGTTTAGAAAAATGACTTTTTTTATTAAATGAAACTACCTACCTCCCAGTAGAAAAACTCTCCCACAGTTTACTCTCTCAAGTGTTCGACAGCAATCTAGTGCGAGTAAGATCTGCAGTAGAAGCTGCATCCTACATCTGCATCACATCTGTGAATAATGAGATTTATATTGCAGCGACTGCTCACTTCGTTGATGAAAACTGCAATCTGAAGTCATATTTGTTATCTAGTTTTAAATTCCATGACAAGCATACAGCAGAAAACATTTCCTGTGAATTACTAAATGTACCTTCCACTTGGTGTATTACCAAAAAAATTTGAGCTTGCACTACAGATAATGCGCCTGATATGGTGAAGGCAGTGATGATGTTCAATTGGTTGCGTCTACCTTGTTTTGCACATACACTGAATTCCATTGCAAGCAAGCCTTGAACCAATTACAGGCACAAGGGCAAAAGTGAGGTCAATAGTGGATTTTTTTAAAAGAAGCCCTCAAGCACTTGAGAAATTACACAATTTTTAGAAGCAAATGTGCTTCCCTATTTTACTACCGAAACAAGTTTGACCTACGAGATGGAATTCCACGGATGAAATGTTCCAGAGGCTTTTGAAAATCATGCAGCCTTTGTAAAGCACCCTCGGCATCCTCAGTGTCGATTCACAACTAAACTGTCCAATGAAGACTGGTCAGTTATTGAGAAATCTTTGAACAAGTCACAACAGGAATTAGCACTGAAAGAAATGGAACCATGTCAAAAGTTGTCTTATTAAGCAAAGGTTTAGAAAGTCATTGTGTGAGACTGAAAAACTCAGATCAATACAGCCACTGACACAGTAATTGCTAAACTTGAGGATGCAGATGAAGCAACTGCTTGTGAAGCAACATTATTGGATCCTTGCTTCAGGGAGCATATATCTCCAAAAACTGGTCATCGATTAAGAGAAACAAAAGATGCCAAAATTAACTAATGCTGTGCAATACGACAGAAACCCACTTGGTGTTTTACAGACAATCCATCACCAGCAAAACCAGTTGTGGTGAGCACATTCACCTCTAGCAGTGGCAACATTGGGCAAGATTTTGACGAAGCTGTAGGAGGCTTGATGCAAAGTGTAGACAGTCCACGTGCTGAAAGTATAGTCGAGCTTGATAAATATAAGATGATGCCACTGACACGTAGATCACAACATCCATTGCTCTGGTGGAAAGAAAATCATGTGTTGTTTCCTACACTGTTTGATATAATGAAATGACGTCTTTGTATTATGACCACCTGTGTTCTATGTGAGAGCATATTTTCGAAGCAGGGGCAAACAGTAACAGACAGATGATCGCGTCTATCAAGGGAAAAAGTATCAAAATGATATTTCTAAACTACAACTTAGAAGAGGTACAGCAGATCTACTAAGAAATCAAAGAGTAAAATTTCACGTTATTTTGTTGTTCTCTCGACAGTGTGCACTACTCATTTTATATTTGATTGTATTTTGTTTACTCAACTAAATCGTGCATATAGCTACATTACAAGAATATTTATCTAAAATTCGATGCACACAGGACACACTTTTTTGCTCACCATTCAGTAAGTTAAAATTTTTTGAGTATGTTATTTCATCATTTATGTGTTTCAGAATAATTTGTGTATGTATATGTTTGTGTGTTCATTTTTGTAAATGTGCTCTGTTTGGTTATTACAGTATAGGAATCTTGATACTTGAGTATCATAAATAATTCTCGGACAAATCAACAAAAGTAATTTTATACTTTTGTATCATTTTGTATTTTTGGGGCTCAGATACCTTGATAAAAATTGCATTTCAACAACTTAACTTCATCTCTGATTTCCTGGGGAAGTTTATAATAAAATGGTAACACATCCGCTTGCTGTGAGTACTTGAGTGAACTCCATGTACCTGTACCTCAAACAAGCTTTTTTAGCAAGAACTATAAGTGGTGTAGAGGCAGATTTGCCATGCTATAGGTATCACAAAGGCATTACACTGTAAGAATTTCTTTAAATTTTAATCTTGATCTTATACTTTGAAGAAACATAGCGATATCTGCATTTCAGTTACCTTGAAATCTTTGAACATGTTTCTCAGTTCGATCAAGTGCACTTATTTTGAAATGTATCCAGCTAACTTGTTAATGTTTGATGAGGAACTGCCATACTTGACCATTGGGCTATATAATCCAGTCTGTTACTGTAACTTTTTAATCTGTGTGGATCAGTCACTTTGAATCCTGCACTGTGTGACAAACAATGGAAAATTTAACTGTGAATAATAAGAATGTGAGTGGCACACTCATAAATGTAAATTAAGTGCCTCGCTTCCCAGAATGTTATCACAGTTAATTTATCTCATTATATGCCTTTTCAAGAGCAAGTACAGATAATCGCTCATAGAGCTTATCAAAATTATGCCCTAGAATACAGGGAAACGAGTTTGGGAAAATATGTTATATCAAACATATTTAGTCTGACCTGTGCCAATTGGAAAGTATGAAAGTCACAACACGAAAGCAGCGCATTTGCTACCGGAAATACAGAGCTACAAAGACGCCCAAGTGAAAGTTTCATACTTTCTGCGGTGTGACTGGCGCTCTTGCACATCATTTGTTTCGAAAAAATTATGTGTTTCAGTCATCCCCCGGTGAACCATGGACCTTGCCGTTGGTGTGGAGGCTTGCGTGCCTCAGCGATACAAATAGCCGTACCGTAGGTGCAACCACAACGGAGGGGTATCTGTTTAGAGGCCAGACAAACGCGTGGTTCCTGAATTGGGGCAGTAGCCTTTACTGTAGTTGCAGGGGCAACAGTCTGGATAATTGACTGATCTGGCCTTGTAACACTAACCAAAACAGCCTTGCTGTGGTGGTACTGCGAACAACTGAAAGCAATGTGAAACTACAGCCGTAATTTTTCCCGAGGGCATGCAGCTTTACTGTATGGTTAAATGATGATGGCGTCCTCTTGGGTAAAATATTCCGGAGGTAAAATAGTCCCCCATTCGGATCTCCTGGCGGGGACTACTCCAGAGGACGTCGTTATCAGGAGAAAGAAATCTGGCGTTCTACGGATCGGAGCGTGGAATGTCAGATCCCTTAATCGGGCAGGCAGGTTAGAATATTTAAAAAGGGAAATGGGTGGGTTGAAGTTACATATAGTGGGAATTAGTGAAGTTCGGTGGCAGCAGGAACACGACTTTTGGTCACGCGAATACAGGTTATAAATACAAAATCTAATAGGGGTAATGTAGGAGTAGGTTTAATAATGAATAAAAAGATAGGAGTGCGGGTAAGCTACTACAAACAGCACAGTAAACGCATTACTGTGGGAAACATAGACACAATGCCCACACCTACTACAGTAATGCAAGTTTATATGACAACTAGCTCTGCAGATGACGAAGAAATTGAAGAAATGTATGATGAAATCAAAGAAATTATTCAGCATAGTGAAGGGAGACGAAAATTTAATAGTTATGGGTGACTGGAATTCGATAGTAGGAAAAGGGAGAGAAGGAAACGTAGTAGGTGCATATGGATTGGGGCTAAGTAATGAAAGAGGAAGCCGCCTGGTAGAATTTTGCACAGAGCACAACTTAATCATAGCTAACACTTGGTTCAAGAACCATAAAAGAAGGCTGTATACAGGGAAGAAGACTGGAGATACTGACAGGTTTCAGATAGATTATATAATGGTAAGACAGAGAGTTAGGAACAAGGTTTTAAATTGTAAGACATTTACAGGGCAGATGTGGACTCTGACAAAAATCTATTGGTCATGACCTGTAGATTAAAACTGAAGAAACTGCAAAAAGGTGAGAATTTAAGGAGATGGGACCTGGTTAAACTGAAGCAGCCAGAAGTTGTGCAGAGTTTCAGGGAGAGCATAAGGGGAAAAATTGACAGCAGTGAGGGAAGAAATACAGTAGAACTAAAATGGGTAGCTTTGAGGAATGAAGTAGTGAAAGCCGCAGAGGATCAAGTTAGGTAAAAATGCGAGGGCTAGTAGAACTCCTTGGGTAACAGAAGAAACATTGAATTTAATTGATGAAAGGAGAAAATATAAAAGTGCAGTTAATGAAGCAGGCAAAAGGGAATACAAGCATCTCAAAAATGACATCGACAGGATGTGCAAAATGGCGAAGCAGGGATGGCTAGAGGACAAATGTAAGGATGTAGAGACTTATCTCACTAGCGGTAAGGTAGATACTGCCTACAGGAAAATTATAGAGACCTTTGGAGAAAAGGGAACCACTTGTATGAATATCAAGAGCTCAGATTGAAACCCAGTTCTAAGGAAAGAAGGGAAAGCGGAAAGGTGGAAGGAGTATATAGAGGGTCTATACAAGGGCGATGTACTTGAGGACAATATTAAGGAAATGGAAGGGGATGTAGAAGATGAGATGGGAGATATGGTACTGCGTGAATAGTTTGATAGATGACTGAAAGACCTGAGTCGAAACAAGGCCCCAGGAGTAGACATTCCATTAGAACTACTGACATCCTTGGGAGAGCCAGTCCTGACAAAGCTCTACCATCTGGTGAGCAAGATATATGAGCCAGGCGAAATATCCTCGGACTTCATGAAGAATATAATAATTCCAATTCCAAAGGAAGTAGGTGTTGACAGATGTGAAACTAACAGAACAATCAGTTTAATAAGCCACAGCTGCAAAATACTAACGCTAATTCTTTACAGACGAATGGAAAAACTGGTAGAAGTCGGCTTCGGGGAAGATCAGTTTGGATTCCATAGAAATATTGGAACACGTGAGGCAATACTGACCCTACGACTTATCTTCGAAGCTAGATTAAGGAAAGGCAAACCTACGTTGCTACCATTTGTAGACTTCGAAAAAGCTTTTACTATGTTCACTTGAATGCTCTCTTTCAAATTCTGAAAGTGGCAGCGGTAAAATACAGGGAGCGAAAGGCTAATTACAATTTGTACAAAAACCAGATGGCAGTTATAAGAGTCGAGGGACATGAAAGGGAAGCAGTGGTTGGGAAGGGAGTGAGACAGGGTTGTAGTCTGTCCCCGATGCTATTCAATCTGTATATTGAGCAGGCAGTAAAGGGAACAAAAGAAAAATTCGGAGTAGGTATTAAATCAATGGAGAAGAAATAAAAACTTTGAGGTTTGCCGATGACATTGTAATTCTATCAGAGGCAGCAAAGGACTTGGAAGGGCAGTTGAATGGAATCAACAAAAGCAAAACGAGGATAATGGAATGTAGTCGAATTAAGTCGGATGATGCCGAGGGAATTAGTTTAGGAAATGACAAACCTAAAGTAGTAGAGGAGTTTTGCTATTTGGGGAGCAAAATTACTGATGATGGCGAAGTAGAGAGGACATAAAATGTAGGCTGGCAACGGCAAGGGCAGCGTTTCTGAAGAAGAGAAATTTGTTAACATCGAGTATTGATTTAAGTGTCAGGAAGTCACTTCTGAAACTAATTGTATGGAGAGTAGCCATGTATGGAAGTGAAACATGGACGATAAATAGTTTGGACAAGAGGAGAATAGAAGCTTCGAAATGTGGTGCTACAGAAGAATGCTGAAGATCAGATAGGTAGATCTCATAAGTAATGAGGAGGTACTGAATAGGATTGGGGAGAAGAGAAGTTTGTGGCACAGCTTGACTAGAAGAAGGAATTGGTTGGTAGGGCATGTTCTGAGGCATCAAGGGATCTCCAATTTAGTATTGGCGGGCAGCGTGGAGGGTAAAAATCGTAGAGGGAGACCAAGAGACGAATACACTAAGCAGACTCAAAGGGATGTAGGTTGCAGTAGGTACTGGGAGATAAAGCTTGCACAGGATAGAGTAGCATGGAGAGCTGCTTCGAAGCAGTTTCAGGACTGAGGACTGAGGATGAAAGTCATTACAGTATAGACGTTTTCCGTCGCGGCGAGACCTTTTTACGAAATTTCAGTCACCAACTTTCTCTTCCGAATGCGAAAATATTTTGTTGAGCCCAACCTACATAGGTAGGAATGATCATCAAAATAAAATAAGAGAAATCAGAGCTCGAACAGAAAGGTTTAGGTGTTCGTTTTTCCCGCTTGCTGTTCGGGAGTGGAATAGTAGAGAGATAGTATGATTGTTGTTCGATGAACCCTCTGCCAAGCACTTAAATGTGAATTGCAGAGTAGTCATGTGTGTTTCAGTTGCCCATATCTAGTGCACAGCTTTACAAATCGATACTATACGTTGGATGTGTGAAATTATAAGTAGTTTTCTTTCTCATGATTGCTCGAGAACCGCATCAACTGCTGTTTTCAGATCTACCACCTCATGTGGTTGCAGCTGATCTGTGTAACGCGACTTGATTCGTGTAGTGGAAGGGTAATGGTGAAATACTGCGATCCACGTGCGGCGAATTATTAATCTCTACAGTAGTATTAACTGCCTGTGAGAATTGGACGTTCTGTGCTTCGGACGCATCCCTTTGGAATAAGCAAACAAAGATGTATATTTGAGTACTCAGTATCAAGCGATTACAGAGATCGGACGTCTTCTTTGATAGAGAGCTTTTGCTGTTGCTCTGCGACACTAGTAAGCTCTATTGTGAATGTTTAGTTAGTCGACTGCATAAAAACAAATTTAAGAAAATAATACTCATTCAAGGTGTGTATTTATCAATTTATAAAACATTTGAGAAACATTCTTCAGACAGCACGAGACGTAGATCGATTGGAGTGCGATCCTGCATCTTTTCTCGGTCGATATTCTTCGAGAGATATCTCAGAAGCAATAAACTTTTCGTTGACAAAAAAGTTAGACACATCAATCGATACGCTTCATACAACATAGTACCTAGTTGTGCCGAGCGATCGTTGTAGCGAAATAAACATTTTAGGCATTTCAGGTTGAGCAGTTCCGTCGAGGAGTATCAGCGAGATCGACGCTGCGGGACATATATCTAGCTCTCCTGTGGTATTTAAAAACGAAGACTTATATTATTTAGCCATTAAAAAATTGAAGCTAAAACCTAAATAAAACTATTGGCAATCATAACTAAAAACACCAAAAATCAATAAGAAGGAAAGAATTTTCTTTAAAAAATTTCTTAAGTGAATAAAATAATCAAAATATAATAAAATGGGTCGTATTTCGAGTGACTGAGTGCATCTCTCGGTAGATGCAGTCCTACAATTGAAAAACTTTTGCCCTATTTACGTGTGTTGTCAATATGCCTGATGATATTTTCTCTGCGTGCTTCAGCAATGTAATGGGCGATTGCATGAGCGCAGGCTGACCAAACGTCCTGTTTTGCCGGGACAGTCCATGATTTCATACAAATGTCCCAGTGTTCCTAGAAAATTATGCGAGACACGAAATTATCCTGGTTTCTAATCGATAAACAAAATGGGTGCAATAATAGTCCTCATTTAATTAAATATTTGTGAAAAAATTTCCTAAAAATAGGAAGTTATATATTTCGCGATATATACGGTATTTGATTTAAGTCGTTTTATGCCTTAATTAAGAGTAAGAGATATGTTGAAATCCGAAGCAGGTATTACGTGCCCTTGCCCCTAATTTAGCGACTTTCCACTTCATGGCCTTCGAGACAAGTAAAACCATAAAGAAAGAAGTTATGAAGGAGCATCACTGAAACTATTTCTACCAACTTGACTCCAGTTATATAAAACTTGATTATGCGAGTATTGTTTGGGTTGTAATCCCGCTTGCCAGTCTCAAGTTGCATTGTTGGCAAATTTTTGTCCTACTATAGATTTTAAAATACCGCGGTAACTAACAGGAGAGGTGGCGTAAGTGTAGTAATGAAGTTAAGAGTAAACGCAAGTGTGTCTGGTTTTTCTCTTTGAAATCGGGTCAGGCTACATGACCTTACCTTTATTAATTGGACAGAAAATTTAATTTCGTTCTTTTCACTTCAGGCACTTTAATGCCCGCGGTCGCGCCCACATAACATTTTTGTGTAGTTTTGCTGTGTATCTTTTTCGTTGGTTTCCGCTTTGAAGATTCTACAAGCACAAAGGTGGGAAAGTCGTCAGTTCTGAGCTACACTGACGACTACCTGTGGAATGTGCTAATTAATATTTAAACCTAGAGCGAGCACATTATCAGTACTTTTAGTAAAGAAAATGTTGTTATTACATTCGAATACATTTGTGACAACATATGGTTAGTGGGTGCGTGGAATGTTGCTGGAAATTTTCACGTTGAGATCACAACACATTACACACAGAGGAAGTGCCTGTGCATGTGCATCTTTTTGACTTACAGAACGATGGAATCGTTGGCGTGCCTTCACCATGGCTGCACAGTTTAAGGCCAAATTCCCATTCAAATGTGCTAAAATAGGTAAAATTAGGACATCTTTTATAAATAATAAAAAACATACAAAGGATTATGACTGCTCATACAATTTTTTTTTTATTTTCATTACAAAAAAGGGCGCCCGTAATAATGATTTGATCAAGGGCCTATGAGTTGGAAGTACGCGGACTATGTCCAGTGTGGTCCCATTGCTGTTACCTGAAATAAAAAACAGATAACATCAACTGATAATACTTTGAATTTATGGGAACTTATACCTAACCACCACGAAATAACCTTACATTGAACGGTATGGTGCTAACTCCTACAGGAGTTTACAGGTTGAACTGTTTTTATTCAACGCTACACGCAGTTCTGGAAAATCTTTTGTCGAGAAAAACCTTTTTAAAGTTTAGGGAAAATTTTATATGCATTATTTTGCATAAAACTGCATGTTATTAAATATTTTTGATGTCTCTGAATACAGGTCTGAAGTAAAATTTAAAAAATTCAAAATGGCTAGTCCAATATGGCGGAGCAAAAATTATATTTTGACTGATCTTGACCAAAATTTGACCAAATACAGTGTTTTGGGTACTTACTTTTAGTCTGCAATTCCAAGACCGTATGTCATCCCTTCCTGTAACTGGAAGGCAACAATGCCCTCCTTCTTGGCGAGAAAACTGATCTGGCGTTCGCCAGCCTGCACATGTTGTTCGTCAGCTTTTTCGGCGAATATGGTTGCACGACGAGTACGGGCGTCTGCAGGTGAGAGCGTTCCACGGCTGCCGTGACCCTGCTTCGAAAAATGGGCTATAGAATCTTGTGTAAAGCACGGATTAAAAAACCTTTTCGTCTCAACATTATAGACACATATACCATTTAAGACATACAATAAAAATCAGATTTTCGACTATTTTCAATGAGAACGTAGCCTTAAGGCTCAGCACTACCATCTTAAGGTATCTGATGCTGCACATCATGAACGTACACGCTATGCGACAGGAGCGTATAGAACGAGTGCAGTTCTTAGCCTCTGTGTTGAGGCTGGTGAACCACCACTTTTCATCCGGCCGCTGTTCCTCATGGTGCATCATATGTGCAGCCTACTCTACCAGCCGCGACCACCGGCATTCGATACTGTGGCTCGCCCTCCATTGTACCGACTACTTAGAAATAAACCACTGGATACGAAGCCACTCGCGGCAGGATTTAGTGGCTACTGGTGAAGACTGTATTTAGATGCTTCATCGCCGTTGGAGTCGTTCACCTCCCTGGGTAATACGGAGACACAGGATTATTTTGGATCTGGCAGTGCGCAAAAAGATTTTTGCTCCAGCCTCTGTTTTTAAATCGATGTTGGAGAGAATTGTAGCCGAGCAGAGTGACTGTGTGGTCTTTCCATCGGCTGTGCTAAGATATTAATAGACTGGAGGGCACTGGAGAAGATGCTGCCTTCCTGCTACCAAATTCCTCATCGTCTCCCTAAGTGCCTTTCAGGCTATCGATCACAAGTATCCAGCTGATAACTGTCTTCAGCTTGTTCATGACACACTTTTCTACCTACAGAGACAGGGAAACGATGTATCATTCTGCTGGGTACCAAGATATGTTGACATTCAGGGTAATGAAGCAGCAGATACAACAGCTAAGGATGAATGCCTGGCAGTCAAAATTTCCGAATGGTGCCCACGTCCATGCAGTTACCCGCCATTGAGACACAATAACATGCGTCTGTTGGGACTCGAGAACACGATCTGCGGCCCGTGAAACCAACAACACGACCATGGGGTACCCCCTTCCGGCCACTCAGGGGGGCAGCAAGTACTTTTAACGTGCCTCCGACTAACACTCTGTCCTCTGACGCATTGATTCCTCCGTAGACAGGTAGACCCACCGGTATGCAGTGCTTGCGGGTTACAGGTTTCTGTACTCGAAATTTTAACCCGATGCATTTCATACCAAATCATGGGGGCTGCAACCCACTTACCAATTGTCCTACCCTCCATTTTAAGTGACGACGAATCGAATGTAGTTTGTGTTTTGAGTTGCTCTGCTACGTCTGTCTCAGATACAAGGTTTTAAAATGTTTCCAGAGTTGTTGCTACATCGTTTATTTTTGAATTGGTCTTGTAAGCACGTCCTTGTTCCACTATTTTAGATTTTATGTGGTTGTAGTTAGTCTATTTTATTCTTTTGCTGTTTTGTGTGACAGTGTGAGTGAGAGAATTCCGAGATCGCTGCGATTACATTTTCTAATTTAAACTCTGATGCATCCTTCTAAGAACTAATAATGTTACTTGTACTCTTCTAGTAGAGTCCAGACGCTGATGGCTCCGCTATTGAACACTCTAAACATACAACCACCACCACCATCACCACCCCTTCACCCTCATCAGTGTAACGAAAAAGGAAGCATCATATCGACAGATGGCATTGACTGTTAGGTTTACTATAACGAGTGGAGAACACTTGGTGACGACATAAAATAAGGAAAAAGGATATGGGAACACGAGTAGGCAGGCGTCTTTTCAGAAGGTTGTTTGGTTGTCTCAAACGAACTGACGGATACAAAATCAGAAATCCATGTAGGGGTCAAATTACTGGAACGTTAATTGAGATCTTCACTTGTCATGCGTCGTTTACCACTGGTAAACTACTAGACAATGGAAGTTACATGATGCTGAGCTAACTGAAACAATGGGTATTATTCTGCAATTCATAGTGATTATCCTCTATTCAGTTCGTTGCAGCCAGGTCGACGCTAAGCGTCCATACACTGTTTTGTGGAAGTTCACAGGAAGCAGCAATTCTAGAGACCAATATATCTGCCGTTTCTAGCATAACGATGTAGGGAGTTAAGGTATATATAATCATGGCTGATTTGACAATTGTTAAAGGGAAGCTGAAACCTCAGCAGTCATCATCATCAGACACTAAAGGCTAGTCTTGTTGATCTATAATCATGGCTGATTTGACAATTGTTAAAGGGAAGCTGAAAGCTCAGCAGTCATCATCATCAGACACTAAAGGCTAGTCTTGTTGATCTAGAAAAGCGTCATTCAATTCACCTTTTATAAATGTCATTTCAAAAATTCTGCACTGTGTAAGACACAAATGATGAATATAATTTATTTTACATAACACCTTTACCGGCCTTCAGAATAATCTTCATTTCTGTTTATGTCAACTTCCTAAAGTTTTGGCAACTTCCGTGTTAGGATCATCTCACTAGAAGCTGCAGGAGCTGTATCAAAACGTTCCTTCGCTTTGGGAAACAAGTCAAAATTTGGTGGGTTCATATCAGAACTGTATGGTGGGTGCATAAGTATTTCCCATCCATTTTTGTCACGTGCTCCCTCTCTGGTAGGGCAATATGCGGTCCTTCATTAGCGTGTAAAATGACACCAGCTGGAAACATGTCAGACCTTCTTTGACGAATTTTCGGGCGCAGAACACGTGCATCCCGGGATACTCTGTTTGTAACTGTGACAGCATTCCTGCCATACGCATAGATCATCCTCAGTTTCTTCTTTGATCGTTGGTGGTGGAATGTTTTCGGGCGCAGATTGTCGGAATTTCTCCATTTGAACGACTGAGACGTGAGTTCTGGCTCGAAATCATGTACCCTTACCGTAAACTCTTCTCGTACTGTTTGATAACATTGGACAATTCTTTTGCGCTTCCTTTGCGACCTGTTTTCTGATTTTGACTCTGATCATACGGAACCCTTCTGGCAACAACTATTCTCATCTTTAACATTTCAGTTATGATTCTGTAAACTGAAGTGACTGACATTCTGGCCTCATGTCCAATTTTAGCACATGTGTTTCGTCTATCCGTTCTTAAAATATCATTAAAAATAACGCGAAAGAGTAGTCTGTTGCAGTTGATGACCTTCGAATTCTTGGGTTATCCTCAGTGCTTACCCGACCTTTACGAAAACGTGATATTGTGCTACGATCTACTAACTATTCCCAATCCACTGCAATATTCCCACACATCTGTCTCAAAGCTCTGTAAATTGACGGTGGGTTCTATTCACGTTGGGATTCGAGGTTGAAGTATGACAGCTGGTCACTACGTGCAAACCGACCTGACTATGCTTCAGCTTCCATTTTAATACTGAATCCCTCACGATATAGTCACGAGAACCAGCAAACACAGACATTACCGTCACGACTGAAGTGTGACTCACAACTGACACGAATTTCAACTTGATCACGCGATCGTAACTGTCGTTCATAAGCAGTGTGCCGGATTTTTTAAACGTCGCTCGTAATGTGTCGCTTCATCAACTTCTGCAGAGTGTTTTTTTCTTCTGCCTGTGTCTTCTCACATTTTTTGTGCCATGAAAGATGATCACATCGGGAACCGAAACCGTGTGTTTTGTTTTCGTTTTCTTTACATCTGATATGCAGCACACCTACCATGGCAGGTTCCGGGGATTTTGTCGACCAATGTGAAAATTTCAAACACCAGCCCCCTCACCATCTTACACGGTTAGACTATTTAACGTTATTCACAATGTCATTCATCGATAACGTTCTAATTTCACACGTCACACCTACTCATAAGTATTTTTGTTGTGAGCACGTATTCAAGACCAGAGCCAGGTGTGGGGCTCTAGTGAGTAAACCTGTAGTGAAGCGTTTACGGTGTAAACCATTTTCGGTTATAGCTTCAAAATTAATTACGCCCATCAAAGTTAAGTAATGTCACTCGCGGAGCATGTAACAGAAATCTGTTCACTTTTTCTGGTTCCCTGAACAGAGGGGAGCGTGCGGTGGCAAGACCTGTAGCAAGGAGCTCAGCCGAGTACTGCGTTGTCGGCGTCGGAGCTTCTGCTGTATGAAGTGAAAGATCATAAGACAGCGAGCGAATTAATTGACACTTTCTGCTTAGTGTTTACGTAGTAGTTAAATAAAAAACGGCAGAGGTCGGACGTCTAGAAAGCGTGCTTTCCGACACGCAACGATCACTATTTATAGCTGCAAAAGAACAGTTTTGGAAGCACTTCTTTTATTGTAACAAAAGTAACAGTTAAATCGTAAAGAAAGTTGTTGAAATGCAAGCAGTGTAAAATACTACGTAACTGTAGAAACAGTTCATGCAGTTCAGTTTCGTTGCTGCAGCTCCAAATAAAGGTAGACAGGTTCTTACTTATTATATAGATATCTAACGGTTTATTGCTTCAACATCGAGAAGGAAAAGTGAATGAAGGAAAACTTAAAAGATGTTTTAGAGAAAGCTGAACAATAAATTTAGAGGAGTGTGGCAAGAAGAAGAAGAATGTAAATAATGTTAATGGCACGTACAAAGGAGAGAGAGTGGTAGGAAAAAGATGCCATGCATCCTTCCACGTACATACGCCGCTGAATCACACTGTCTGGATTCTAAGTCAAAGATATGTGGCGGGCAGTGCGTAGTGTGCTTATTCTTTATTTATTTTTTTGCGAAGTGTTTTTGTTAGAGATGCTGCTTTGTGTATTGAAGGCCGCTGCGTAGGAAATTTGAGGTATCGTATGCAAACATTTACCTCTATTTCTTTATTATAACGTTTTTCGCTTCTGCAGAGGATTTCAAGCTGACGTAGGTACTATTGAAGTGCACGGTTGTTTGTCCCCACGAGAATCTCAATATACGGGTTAAAAGTGGTTAATGTTAGCCTTAAATAACTATCAACATTAAGACTATTCCGGTACTTAATTCTGTAAAAAAGTGAAGTTTAAAAGGCTTGTTCACATGGACAGGATGTCTAGAAGTCCATCACATATACAAGTACAATTTTGGTAATTGCTGGATATTCTTACCGAACAATTTATGCAGATCGGGACGAACGGTATTGTTCTAAAGAATGATTGGATAATCAGGTCACGTAATAGTTCAATTGACGAGTCTTCATCACTTGAAATTCTAAACTAATTATTAAAGTAATATTTTCCAAAAAGATTTCTGAACCATTGGATTTTGCCATCAGTTTCAGGGAACTAGATTACTCATTCATATGAATGAAGAATAAACTGTGTAATAGCGGCATACGATGTTGTTGTTGTGGTCTTCAGTCCTGAGAATGGTTTGATGCAGCTCTTCATGCTACTATATCCTGTGCAAGGTTCTTCATCTCCCAGTACCTACTGCAACCTACATCCTTCTGAATCTGCTTGGTGTATTCATGTCTTGGTCTCCCTCTCCGATTTTTACCCTCCACGCTGCCCTCCAATTGTAAATTGGTGATCCCTTGATGCCTCAGAACATTCCCTACCAACCGATCCCTTCTTCTAGTCAAGTTGTGCCACAAACTTCTCTTCTCTCCAATCTTATTCAACTCCTCCTCATTAGTTATGTGATTTACCCATCTAATCTTCAGCATTCTTCTGTAGCACCACATTTCGAAAGCTTCTATTCTCTTCTTGTCTAAACTATTTATCGTCCATATTTCACTTCCACACATGGCTACACTCCATACAAATACCTTCAGAAATTACTTCCTAACACTTAAATCAATACTCGATGTTAACAAATTTCTCTTCTTCAGAAACGCTTTCCTTCCCATTGCCAGTCTACATTTTATATCCTCTCTACTTCGACCATCATCAGTTATTTTTCTCCCCAAATAGTAAAACTCATTAACTACTTTAAGTGTCTCATTTCCTAATCTAATACCCGCAACATCACTCGACTTAATTCGGCTAAATTCCCGGCATTCGGTAAGTAACTAAACCTAAATAGTGAACTTTTCAAACTTTATGAGTTTTAAAACTAATCATAAAATATTTTAGTGGCATACGATAGTAACTAAAATATTTAATGATTAGTTTTAAAACTCATTGGGTTTGAAAAATTCACTATTTAGATAAAGTTGTTGTTTAAAGAATGTTAATGTTTACAAATAGGCCTATTAAAGACATTTTCATAAATATATGTTTTAAATTACCTAAGGCTGGTCGCGAAAGATTTGAGATCTGAGATTATCATTTATGGTTTTAATTGTTATTGATCAATTTTGACTTAATTGGTTTCCAGATTATCGTGTAAGGCTAGAAATACGTCTAAGGAGTCTTGTTACACTTCTTGAGCCCATCGTTGACGTTTCCTTAGCTTTTCTTTTACTTTGTCTTACAGTAAAACTTAACAATATCCTTGCCTTCAAAAGTTAAACTGAGAACGTTGAGGTCACGATAATATCCGCCAAATATGCCAACTACGTCAAAAAGTTTCCATCGGTGACACGGTCTTAGCAGGAATATACAAGTTTTCCGTCCCAATCTCCATCCATAAGAAAAATCCCGAGTTCGTCACTGAGTTTCAAAAGATCTTGAGACTTCTTTAGCTTTTGGTCGTCACCGAACTTTGCTGTGAAATAGAAGCTGTATGTGCTCACTGCCCATTTCATCAAGCAAAACACCAACATTTCCAATGTGTGTAGGCTTGGCTTTAATAAAGTTGGCGATTTTTACTGCATCGGCAAGTGTTTTTCGACACACTCGTCCAAACTAACTGCAACAGCCTCTCTGTATATGCTGCAGTGTGTCCTTTGAACGAAGACAGCAACTGACCTAACTTTCGACGACTAAAACAGTATTAATACCAGACACCACATTTTCACGACATAACACGTCCACCATCACACATTGACTATTCTACTTCATTTTCTTTCATAAATTTATCAACAGATTTGAAATTCTGTTCGGCTGTCTTTTTTTTTCCGGCAAACATTGTGAAAACGGTAGTTCTTCTTCCAAACTACCATTTAACTCCAAACGACCAAAAGATAATAAATTACCGTGGTCAGGAACGTATGTAATCAAGCTGCAGTAGTATATGTTCGATTTGTTTGAAAGCAGTCATGACAGTTCCTTCCACTATTTCTGACATTTCATCAATTTTTCCCATCACCGTTATATCTGATAACAGAATTTATTTGTTTTCCGTGTATATTTTTCCTAGAACAAAGCGTTACTTGTTACATTTGCTGCAGGTAAAATGAGTTCTTCTCCCACGATGTGAGCTTTCAAACGGCTCTGAGCACTATGGAACTTAACATCTGAGGTCATCAGTCCCCTAGAACTTAGGACTAATTAAACCTAACCAACCTAAGGACATGACACACACCCATTCCCAAGGCAGGATTCGAAACTGCGACCGTAGCGGTCGTACGGTTCCAGACTGAAGCACCTAGAACCGCTCGGCTACTCCGGCCGGCACGAAGTGCGCTAACTAGATCTATACAACACACACACACACACACACACACACACACACACACATATATATATATATATATATATATATATATATATATATATATATATATATATATATATATATATATACGCACCGAGCTATGGTCTCTTCTTCGGCACCAGTAACACAGACTTAAGCTTTAAAAATCGGAGTTATGTTTATGAAAATACGCTGTAATCTTCTTTGCAATTTTGCTGCTACTTGAACCCGACAGTAGCTTACTAATAGTGTGGCTACTTACAGAATATGATGTGGGAGTTTCTTCATCACTTGACTGTTTCGTCTTATAGCGAGACCACGCCAAAAACCAGACGTCCAGATAACTAACAGCTGACACAACCGTAAGATACAATACATAGTCACTGACTATAGGTGGATTACCAAACGCGTGTGACGCAGTAATGCCGTGCTAGATTCCATAGACGTAGCTGGAAGTACTGTTGTAGGAATTTAAATGGCAGAGTTAATACTCGTCTGTGCGTAACAGTGCAAACATTCCTCGCGCCGTCGCCGTACCTACGTCTCACTCATTGTCTTCCGTTTCATATTCCCTTCTCCCTTCTGTAACAAGTTTCCTTATATTACCACAAAAGCTCTGTGTCATTGTTAGATGCATTTTGACACACTGAGATACTACACACATCAAAATAAGTTTTGCATCACCTCGCTTCCATGAGTTCCGGAACCTGTATAGTAAATTGGAATACCTAAACATCCTTTCCGCCCTATTTATTTCTCATGAAAACCACACATTGCATGTTGTAAAACCATACAGCGAAACTTTCAGAGGTGCTGATCAAGACTGCTGTACACACCGGTACCTCTAATGCCCGGTAGCACGTCCTCTTGCATTGATGTATGCCTGTATTCGTCGTGGCGTACTATCCACAAGTTCATCAAGGCATTGTTGGTCCAGATTGTCCCACTCCTCGACGGCGATTCGGGGTAAATCTCTCAGAGTGGCTGGTAGGTCACGTCGTCCATAAAAAGCCCTTTTCAGTCTATCCCAGGCATGTTCAATAGTGTTCATGTCTGGAGAACATGCTGGCTACTCTAGTCGAGCGATGTCGTTACCCTGAAGGAAATCATTCCCAAGATGTGCACGATGGGGGCGCGAATTGTCGTCCATGAAGACGAATGCCTCGCCAAGATGCTGCCGATATGGTTGCACTATCGGTTGGAGGATGGCATTCACGTATCGTACAGCAGCTACGGCGCCTTCCATGACCGCCAGCGGTGTACGTCGGCCACACATAATGCCATCCCAAAACAGCAGGGAATCTGCAGCTTGCAGCACTCGCTGGACGGTGTGTCTAAGGCGTTCAGCTGACGGGGTTGCCTCCAAACACGTCTCCGACGATTGGCTGGTGGAAGGCATATGCGACACTCATCGTGAACACATAACATGCCACAATCCGATCGTAACTTGTCCAGTTGGTAGTTCCTCGAACCGAACTGTTCTCCAGTACGACTCACTTGAGTTTTGTTATTTAATATCAAGACACGAATAAATGAAAGGAAGGGAGGAAGATTAGGGATGCCGGTTGTCGCTGTAACAATCGGCTTCTTTCCATGCCATTTTAACCTTACTGTTAAAATCACTGATAATAACCAGCTTGTGAAACAATATAGTATCCCGATTTTATTCGTAGTATTTAAAAATACATCTAAGAATCGAAGAAATCGAAAAAAATTGTAAAAATTTGACTCCCTCGGTTTCAAGATACATAGAATCAAAATATTAAGTTAAACAGTCAAATGAAAGACCACTTAATCCGTTCAGCGTTCGCTGCTTTTCTCGAAATGTGATAAGTGGCCTCATATAATAAAAAAATTGTATTCTCCTCCTAATTATGACTTTTTGAAACTCTACTCAAAAATCATATTGTAATCGGGGAATAAACCACTATTTGGGCTTTACGAATAATCAGTGCTACAGCGATGAAAACTGAGGTTGAACAACTGTATTTTTCATGCGAATTTCTCCGTTTTCAAGGCCTACGAGTAGCTAAAGGCACACTATGTAGACAAAGGCAGCGTATCACCCACCTTCTTCTTTTGTTGTATACTATGAATGAACTGTTTTTAAGTTTTTACTTTGTGAGTGTTATGATAATTTCCTTTTATTATTTCATACAAATGGTAGAAAAATCTTTTGGTTTTTAAAGCAAATGAAGCACCGTACTTTATTGCTACGTCATTTCGTAAGAAAATATCCAGGCTAGAGTTGGTGCCATTCTGCAATACCACCGATGTCTGGCGACGAATGTCAGCAATCAGGGATAGACCACGTGGGCGCAAGCCTTGCACACTCCACATACCTTAAGCCACGACATAAGGCAAAAGGGAAATTATTGGCCCAGCAGTTCTGTACTGATTTCTGCGTCATGTGTTTTTGCTCATTCCTTTTGGTATTGTTATTAAGATAACACAGATAGATTTTTTTCATTTTCTGTGAAAACGCAGTATTTCTGATCAATGCAGATTTTTCGAATAAAAACTACTGCCTTTGTTGAAGACGAAAAATTTTTCCTCAGATGCTATGACTAACAGATATTTCGCTCTTTTGCTTGCCTTTGAGTAAAAAATAAAAAAGTCTAGTTATAATCGAGATCAAAACTAAGATCGAAAAATACCAGTTATTCAGAACTAAAAACAACTGTATCGGTTTTCACCAGTCGATTTTTCCGATCCCTAAAGAAGACTGGTGTTTTACATCCCATCCCCAGATAAGATTATGAGAGAAGTGGCTCTGCTCTGATTTCTTACTACAGGAGGTGAAGGAAGCGGCTTTGACTCTTGTAAGAAAACATCCCAGGGTTGACATGGACTCATCTGGGTGACCGTAGAAAACCGATGTCTTGGTAGCCCAGCCGGGTACTGATCCCGGGCTTATGAAATCCGACTTGAAAGCTTTTGCCACTATACCACCTCGCTCAGTCACTGTGGAGATAATGCCGAAATAATATTCACTGACTTTTCATTGTATTTGCCAGCTAAAAAATCTGAATCTGTATAGGTTTATAGAAATGATAGTGAGATTTTTATAGCAAGGTCGTTGCAAAATAAAGACCGAGACAAAGAGACAAAAAAGAAATGTGTATAAGGGGGTGGTTTCTTTTCTTTCGGGCATGTCTGAAGGTACAATTACAACGCGCAGTGCACACCTGCGATATATAGCACGTAAACTGAAAGTGGAGGCGGACAAAGGAAAGGAAAAGGGAGGAGCTACGGATGTCAGCTGCATTGGAACTTTATATGGAATCAGCGCGATAGGTGATAATGAATGGAGACCAGGCTCGAATACAGGACCTCCCACTTACTAGGCACTTGCGTTAACAGCCACACCACTCGCACACAGTGTTCTTCGCAATTCCGAGGACTATGTCGGCGTGCCCTTCGACCGATCCACGAAGGTTATTTCCAGTAAGACACTACCTTTTATGGATTATTTGTACTAGGTTGGTGAATGGCTTCGTAGCGCTTTTGTTTTGTATGATGGTATTATTTACCGATTGTCGTTCTTTTAAAGTTCACTGTTGCTATTTGAGCCTACATATTGGCATTTTGACATTCTGATATAGCGAATGGAGCTGTGGAGGTTAGAAAATGCTGTGCCAAGTGGAGACCTTGGAATATGCCGGCATATTCTTGTGCTGGAGTTCAGTAGAGGAGTGACAGGAATATCGTTTTGCCATTAATTGCTCTGTGTGTTCAGGAAGACCTACGGGGGTTGATGAAGATCGTTTAAACGTGTTGATCCGTACTGATCCACGTTATTGTACGTGAGAACTGGTAAATGTGATGAATTCTGATCAATCGACAATCGTGCGACATCCGCATGTGGTGGCAACAAAAAACACTATACAGGAGGTGGGTTGGGAAGTCATTCCGCACCCATCTTATTAACTTCATCTGGCGCCCTCGGAGTTTGGCTGTCTCCATTATCTGACGAATAACTTTCAAGGAACTCACAATCATGATGAAAATGCGTTCCTGACATGGGTCGGTGAGTTCTTCGCTTCGAAAGCACGTGATTCCTACAATCGCGGTACAGAAGATCTAGATCAGCGTTGCCTGAATGTTGAAAATACTGAAGGAGAACGTATTATTGATGACGAAACTGTCTCTTATGTGCATCTGTTGTGCATGAAAAAGCTCTACAAATTTATGCACCAACCTAATATTTTCAAATTATTCTCACACTTCTTCATTTACGCCAACCTTTCATTTCCATGTTTAATATATCAATTTGAAAGTGTATTAAGATTTTTCCCCTCCGCTCCCCCGTAGAGACGACCCTGCCTGGTAACTGTAACAAACTGTCCTAAACATGATTGACTGCAAACACATGCAGCTTGCTAAATTCATGTGGACCTTCCTGCTTCCGCCTTGCAGCAGAGACCCGACAACGGCAGTCGAGTTTTACTTCCAAAGTTGGCTGGAGGCGCCGTTCAGGCTTTCTTAACGGTTCGGGTTTTCTTAACGGATTTTCATGCAATTGGCTCCTTCCGACCCACGCAAGGGACGCATTTATTCAAATGTTAGAAGCTCAACCAGTGGTATATTTTGAGGGCGAGTAAATAGGCACCACTGAAAAATTCGTCTTGGTGATTAGCCATTTAGCAGCTTCCAATTTTTTTTCAGTCTGTGTGCACAGAGGAGAGGCAGCCTGGATTCTGTATAGATTTAGTCAGTCATAGAAGTGGTCTTTGGTGAGCATGATGCGCCGCTCACATGCTCAGTAATTGTAAAGTAAGTTGTTAGAAGTCTTCTGGCGCCCTCGAGAGTGACTGTTTTCCAGTCATCTTACTAAATTCACGTGGGGCAGTACTTGCTCTTTACTGGATCCTAATTCACATAAAGTGCCGTGTTTGCGTATTTCGTAAGGCTGCGACGCACAAGCCAGTTTGGTCAACTCAGCTTAGGCCAGAAAACGGTGAACTTTTCGTTCTGTTATTTTGGGAATGCTTCAGTCTTAGGGTGAGAACATATTTGAGTATATGTTGCATATCTTCCTATCATAATCCCCGACGAATCATAATGACGAATACGGTTTGCTCGTATCGTAGTGATAAGATTTTTATATGTGTTACCTGTTTAAAAAAAGTTCGGGAATACCCTCCATTTTGTAATTAATCTTTCTTTAAATTACTTTAAACATCAATGTATTTCGTTAAACTTTCCTCAGTGCGCATACAGGCATAGTCTCCCTCCTCTTGTTATAACAGGCGGTTGCAGATCGCAGTCACACTTACCGTCTTATCAAGACAATTCCAGTGTTGTAGCCTTGACACCAGCAGTTCCGCTTAACCATTCACCAACTCCAGGTATCGCACTAAGTCATTAAGTTCTCAACGTGTTATTTTGTGAGTCTTTGTACACTCATCATTACACACAAAATCAGGATCTTTCGACGAACTGGATTCTGAAGGTTAAGATGCAGCATTGATTTCACTACCGCCCGCGCCACTATCAAAAATAGGTGCGACAGGAAGAGCCAGTCCGTCTCTGTGAGGCACTGATCACATCGTCGACGGTATGTTAGCATATTCAAGGAAGATTTTTCCTTCTTGAGCAAAGTGTTAGTTGCAGTTATCATACAAAGTAGCAATGATTCAGATGGTCTGATGGTTAGTGCCAGATCATGAGTATGTGAAAGACAATGGAGATTTCTTAAGACTCAACCACGAATGAAGACTCGAGGCAGAAGATATTCACCATACGTGACTAGCGGAGGGCTTCTTCTGTTCCCCAATTTCACAGCCAAAGTGCGGTCTGTAAACTTTCTTAATGTACGGTGTCATTGGCCTCCTTTGCGATTTCAGTGTAGGCTGTCCGCCTATGTAGCAAAAATTGTCAACATTTTTTATGCATTAGCGAATCATGTTCAATCACAGGAATTACAATGACCACGCGAGGTAACTATTGTTCAGTAACACGTTCTTCTAACACAAGAACAAAACACAGCTTGTAACAGACTAAAACTACAGTTAAATGAAACGTGCTCCACTCCTCATTTCCGCTTCCTCTTTCCCTTTATTGCTACGAGCCGGGCTAGAAATAGCGACAAAAAACACACTGCTGTTGTCGTCAGAAACTTTGTCTCTGTCTACCATCTACGGGTTTTCTCCTAAACTTATATGGGAAGGAATTGACAGTAGAAGCTAATAAAATTTAGTTATAACTGAATGCATCACTCTGCTCTTTTACTCGGAAACGAGGGTTCATTCTAGTCTTTCGTAGTCGTTTTCGTTATCAGCATAGTCCATATAGTTGAAAAACACTTAGTTCATTCGAGTTACATTTTTCACTCTTGGCTAGTGTTACCAGTAACCCCGAGTGTCCTGCAAAAGAAGGTTATTACGTTATTACAAATCATTAAGTAAGGTTCAGCCCCTAATTGGACGATATGAAGTAGAATGTACGGTTAAAATGAAATTAAGATTCCAGGACCTCAGACGAATTGGGACTCAGGGCAAGGTAGAGAGCGTTACGCGCTGTGTATAATCAATAGGAAACTTGCTGCTATAAAAAGTTCCATCAGAATATCAACTAATGACATTTAGAAGTTTTCGATACTCGAGCAACAGTGAGTGTCTTTTATCTGCTGACGGGTGGCAAGATATTTTAGACTCCTCGATCTTCGTAAGGTGTTCGAAGAATGAAATGTATAATGTGTAACTTATTTTTTCTTCCATTAGTAATAGAATTCCTGTGTTGCATAAGATCACAGCTTTGGAATTCCTGTGAAGTAAACAACAGCGTTGTCTTGCAGTAAATTGGCTCTGAGCACTATGGGACTTAACATCTTAGGTCATCAGTCCCCTACAACTTAGAACTAGTTAAACGTAACTAACCTAAGGACATCACACACATCCATGCCCGAGGCAGGATTCGAACCTGCGACCGTAGCAGTCGCGCGGTTCCGGACTGCGCGCCTAGAACCGCGAGACCACCGGGCCGGCTACTTGCTGTAAATTATCATGGGTTTTTGGAGAGGTAGTAATTTTATCTGTGAGTAATCGTATATGTAAAAGTTTTTGTAAATTCCTAAGGGACAAAACTACTCAGTTCATCGGTCCCTAGATTTCCACACTACTGAAAGTAACGTAAACTTACTTATGGTAAGAACCACACACAACCATGCTCGAGGGAGGACTCGAACCTCCGAGGCAGTGGCCGCACGACCCATGACATGGTGCCTCTAACTACGCGGCTACTCGTATGTGTCTGGGATCAGTCATAAAGGAGAATAGGATTGTTCATTAAAATATGTCTACCACTTTTAAATCGCTGCTCTGGGTAATTTCATATGCATAGATATATGGATATAGGGATAGGTGTTCCGACACGCAAAACATGTTTGAAGTGGATGAAAACAGAATGATAGTCTGCCGAATAGCTGCCATGAATGGGAAGGAGAAAACGCTTCAGAGAACCAGAGCGTTTTGTTACTGGAAGGCGAGCCCTCAATCACTAGATGTGTAAGTAGGCTGTTTAGGTTTTTATGTTGGTAACGCCATGTAGCGCTCTATGAGAAAATCACTGACTGTGCTGTGTGCAGCCTCTGGTTTGTTTACATTTATGGAATTTTTTTAATTTTAAAATGGCTCTGAGCATTATGGGACTTAACATCTGAGGTTATCAATCCCCTAGAACTTAGAACTACTTAAACCCAACTAACCTGAGGACATCACACACATCCATGCCCGAGGCAGGATTCGAATCTGGGACCGTAGCTGTCGCGCGGTACCGGACTGAAGCGCCTAGAACCGCTTGGCCACCGCGGCTGGCTGCATTGTTGGAGCATATGCTATTGTAGTGTTGGGCAGTTGGCTGTTAAAAGCGCGTAGCGTTGCGCAGTTGGAGGTGAGCCGCCAGCAGTGGTGGATGTGGGGAGAGAGATGACGGAGTTTTGAGAGCGGATGATCTGGACGTGTGTCCATCAGAGAGAGTAAATTTGTAAGACTGCATGTCATGGACTGATATATATATATATATATATATATATATATATATATATATATATATATATATATATATATATATATATTCAATATTAAAATGTCTCTGAGCATTATGGGACTTAACATCTGAGGTTATCAATCCCCTAGAACTTAGAACTACTTAAACCCAACTAACCTGAGGACATCACACACATCCATGCCCGAACCTATATATATATCAGTCCATGATTATTGGGAACTTCACAACTTCACGCGTTTCCCTCCTCAGTGTCAGCGAATACGGAGTGAAGTAATAGTTGAAATTCCCCATCGCTGTCATATGCCACTAACAACTGAACATTACCACTATCGAGTAATACAAGGTGGCAGTAAGTCTACACCTGTGCCACAGTCTGCACTAGAGGGTTAGTGCACGGCCTTGGCTGGCCTCTCATGGCGTGAACACATAGCATGCCACAATCCGATCCTAACTTGTCCAGTTGGTAGTTCCTCCAGAATGACTACATTGTCTATTCTCTATCAAAATCTTTCATTTACTGACTATGCGTATCAGTAGTTAGTGCCTTCAGTAGTTTGAATCTTTTATTAAGCTGCCAGTAGTGGCGCTCGGTGTACTGAAGTAGTTCCAGTATCGAAGATTAATGGTAAGTGATTCATGAAAAGTATAGGTTATTGTTAGTCAGGGCCATTCTTTTGTAAAGATTTTTTAAAGTCAGATTGCGTTGCGCTAAAAATATTGTGTGTCAGTTTAAGCACAGTCATTTATAATTTTTCTAAGGGGACGTTTCTTAGATGCACCGCGGAATAAGTCAGTGTTAACGTGGTTCATGACTTAACCCCGCCGCGAGCTCAGGTGACACCGTATGCTGCTGAACCCGCCCTCACGGATACTGTACCAGGAGCCAACAGCTTTCTCATAGTTTCGATTTTGTTGCGTTCCTAAACTTATGGTACAGCAATTTGAGTCTCAAACAGCAAAATTTAGTACGTCAAGAACATTAATGCAAGCACAGACTATTAAGTTAACTGAAAACACCGTAGCACATAATGCCATATTGAATGCCGATATTGAAACAAAAAAGTGAAGAATGGGAGAAGCTAGTACAGAAGTAGAAATGAATAACCAAGTGTTGAAGTTTAGTCCATTAATATCGCAGGCCAGCTAACAGTAATACTGAGCAAAGCTCGGATGGCACGTAGCCAACTACTGCTTGTGATTCAGAGGAGGAAACAGATGTTCAGGAGTTTATAACTGTACCTAGCGACCACACAGTATATATGAAACCAGAGCTGAGAGAGTTATGTGTGCTAGCTGATGGTAAATAAACATTATTTATGTGTTAACGTGTGTGTGTTTGTGTGTAGAGGAGTAGTAAGGAACATGTATAAACCCTGCCGGGTATAACCGTAAATTAGATTTTAACAAGTGAGGAGACAATGAACACGGTTTCAGTGGGAAGTTAGCTTGCGAATGCTTTGACTCATTGTGCTGAGAATGTGGTTGACACTGCGAACGCTGTGCAGACGTAGACTAAGTATTCGAAACGTGTCACGCCGTTGATCAGTATTATCATGTGTCTGTGTTACCAAATGAGAGTGAGACAGTGTTGGATTCTCTTTATGATGATGATGCCAGGAGAAAATGAGGTCTTGAGTGTAAAGAAATTAGTGAATTTGCTGTGAGCGGTTTTAAACAAATACTGTGACGTATTTCATGTGATGTGGTACCACAGGTAAAAGATTGATAAGCCTATTGCGAAAAGTGATTTATAAAGATGAGGATTAGACTGACAAAGAGACGGCACAACCGTGGGGTTGGGGATTTGTCCACAATTTTGTGTGGTGAAAGAGGACCCCTAACACCTCACGTGGTTAAAATATTAGGTCGCACTACTCGGAAAATCCAGAGAAAATTCGATCTAAAGTTTATTAGGTGCGTTATGAATATAAAATGTTAGTCCATTGCCGAGCCGCTGACTGCCCTAGATGGTTAGGGCTCGCACACTTCCGCCAGAGATCTCGGGTTCGATTCCTCCTCCGGCACTTTTTTTTTCTTCTGTCTCTTCGGGAGGTCAAACGAATCCGGAGAGGCATGGCACAATTTTTCAAGATGACGAAAATATGCAAACTTGGTCTGTAAAAGTCATACTTCCAAAATGCACTTCTTTGGTGCAACCTTGTGATGTTTACTTTTACATGCAAGTTAAAAATTTCATAGAGCGCTTGCAGAATTGCAACGCATTGATACAGGAGAGTGGTGAAATTAATGCCCTCGAAGACTGTATAAAAATTCATTCTATGATTCACCAACAATTATCGTTACCAGAATTCCGAGACATGATTCAGTATGCCTGGTTTCCCACAAAATTATCAGAAACTCAAAACATTTTCGTAAATGTTAGTGGGGCATGTTTTTGTACAGATTTATTGCAAACTCCCTGTGACTATAAAAAATCCGCTTTTATATGGTGCACAAGATGTCGGAATTCATTTTACGATAATGACCACTGCGCTTCTTGTTCGTAATTATTATAAGTATAAAAATTCAATGTTTCCAAAAAGGACTTTGTTATTTTCATTAAAAACCCAATGTTTCTCTTCATATACATTACAATGAAAAACGGAAAACCCACCGACATGAATCGTGTTATTGGACAAAAAGAAAGTAATTTTTATTCAATAATGTAACTAATTTCTTAAAGATAATGTAGATTTCCGAAACATTCTGAATAATTTGTGGAATAAAAAAGAAAATCAAACAGAAGAAAAACAAAGTGCCAGAGGAGGAATCGAACCCGAGTTCTGTGGCGTAAAAAACCCAACCGCCAACCATCTAGGCCAGACGGGCGGCGCGGCAATGGACTAACATTTTATACTCATAACGCACCTAAGAAACTCTGGATTGATATTTCCCGGTATTTTCCGGGTAGTGCGTCCTAATATTTTAACCACGTGACGTGTTAAGGGTCTTCTTTCACCAAACAAAATTTCGGGTAAATCCCCGACCCCACGGTCGTACCGTCTCCTTGTGAGTCCACTAGAGGGTTCTGGTATCATGTAATCGCTGTAAATTATTTAATGATCCTGTCATTATGTGTTAATTAAGTCTCCTTGAATAATTTGGCAGCTTCACTTTTGTATGTGTCACGTAGTTTAAGCGTCCCCTTAGAACAGATTTTCCTAGCTTTACGATTTCTTATGTATGAATGAGGCACCAATCTGATGTTAAGATATTGTTTCTCTTTGTATGGCGTTATGTGACAGGGGAGTAAGTATTCGCGAAAACAAATCTGATTACGAAGTTTATCCCGATTTTTCAATGTTCAGGTTTGTTCAGAGATGAAGTAAATTTTTTTGCGTGTATTGTGCAATTTGTTCTTCAAGTTTGTTGTTAATAAATACCACAGCAGTTGCCACAACTGCTTCATCGTATGCTTCTGACGAATTTTTTGAAGTAGTCATATTTGGTACATCTGGCTGTTGTAGATACAGTGAGCTGGTATAGAATAATGAGTTTTCTTTATTTGTTGTGAGCTGTGATCTGCAACATGTCAACATATACAGGTATTTTTCTGAGTAATGAGATTATGACGCATAGGGAGATTTATTCCGGTTATGATCAACTTTTTCTCGATATTCTCATTGATGCAAAACCTGAGGAGGCACAGTGTCACATGTTGTCACCATTTATATTTTCTTTAATTTATTATTTTCTATGCCTAGCCTCATATGCCTGGATGAGGAGATCCTTGTATGTTGAGAAATGTATCTTAATGTGTCTAGTAACTGCTTGTCTCTTAGTCTGTGTTTATTTCTGAGCGCTCAAGATCAGTAAGACTCCTTTTACTGTGTGTTAGTTTGGAAACTTTACAAAAAAAAAAAAAAAAGGCGCCTCATGGTGTTCACCAGATATCGATTTTTACGATGAAAATTCCTGACAGATTGAAACTGTGTGCCGGATCGAGACTCGAATTCGGGACCTTTTTCGTTCGAGTTTCGGTGGGGCACACAGTTTTAATCTGCCAGGAAGTTTCATATCAGCGCACACTCCGTTGATGAGTGAAAATCTCATTATGGACTATTACGATATTTACTCTTAAAGAGCAGTTTGATGCATGAGTTGTCTGAATGGCTAGCATAATATTTAAGTACTAATTGATGGTATATCGTCTCTGTTTAGTGTAACTGGTTTGTTAGTTGTGAGGTATTGTAATCCATATAGATTTCTATGGGGTATTCGTGGTGTGATCTTTTAACTGAACCGTGATGGGAGGAATCTTGTTTTGGATTCTGATCAGAAGAATGATCAGAAGACTGATCTGGTGTCATGTATGAGCCTCTTATGTGAAGAGGAGGTAGTGCAGACGAAATAATAGAACGATGATGTCAGTTGCCAAAGGGAGTGCTGAGCCTAGCTTAGTTTACCAGCCTGTGGATTCAGACGTAAGAACCGTGAAATAGTTGAATAGGTAGGATTTTGATTTTCTGGTTTGTCTGTCGAAACAGTGATACGTCACACAATTTTGCCTTTAGTCTTTCGTTATGGAAAAGTGATCGTGTGCGAAGGAGGCATAAGAAGGACATCGAAACCATAATATAAATGGAGGAGAAATGGAAAACACTAACCTGTTTGTATAAGCTAATGAGACCTGTGATAAGCAAAACTGGTAGAAAAGTGAAAGAACTATGGAAGCAGATAACCATGTGGTATGAACCTAGCTCCAACCAGGAGCATGTTAATGTCTAGTGTGATTCAGTTCACTGTTTCTGTGTCACGCCTAACAATTCCCTTAATCTATCATGTAGTGTATGTTCACAGTGTCCAGTAACAGGATTCGACAAAAAATAAGGTACTGAATTGTGAATTTTTTTAAAAAATTTGTCTGCTTGTCGCATTTCATCATGTACATGAGATTGAACGTAATTTCCATGCAACGTATCGCAAAATCGACTCAGTAATAAAGAAGCCTTCGAAGGTATGACAATAGGCAGTGACGATGCGTTTCTGAGTCAGCATCCGCCATTAGCAACGGGACGTTCGGTGATAGGATAATTCAGCGTGTGCTGCCCTTAATGGAATGCATGTTTGTTAACGTCGGGATATTGACTGCGCAGTAGGTAACTTCAACAATCCTCCTCCAGTACTGTAAAAGGCCTCCCATTTACACTACGTGATTATATTATAGGTACAAAGCTACTTTTTTATATACGTGTTATTTATTATATGTATGAGGAATTTGGTGCGGCAGGAGCGACTTGGCTCGTGCTGTATACTGCCGCCGAGCATGCAGCGCTACTGACTTGGGGCTTGCGTAGTGCTTATTCTTTGTAGTTTGCTGTCACTGCTAATACGCTTCAGTGAAACAAATGTCTCACTGGCCTAATGTGGGACAGATATATCGAATAAGCACGTAAAATTCCGCTTTAAAAATGAGTTTGTAACCGCAAAAAAAGAAAAAAACGACGTATTCCGTCGACACTGGATGACTCATGAAACATGTGTTAAGCACTGTTCGCTTAGGCTAACTACAGTTACATGGTGCAGGAACTAAATTATCATACCCTAGTAATATATGGTGCTATGGCTATGAGAGCAGGTATTTGATCAGTGACAGAGGACAGTGTAGTGAGTAACGTTATATTAGTATTTACTTCGCTTGCAGACTGATAATTGCAGCTGGTAGGCTGGTGGGATTAGTGCATTTGTAAGTTGGTTAGAACCTCTAACTGCATGTAGCATCTGCAAGACATTAATGCTAATATTTCCCTGAGTTGAAGGTCAGATGTTAAAGTGTGGACGCATAGACGCAAAACAGTTGGTTTGTGCTGAAATGTATAGCCGATTTAGTGATGCAGTTATGACTGGGTAGGAAACGTCAAGTAATAAATTTGTGACATGTTTGCTTGAGGACAGTGAGATGCAGAGAAGAAAGTATTAACACACCGAAGTAGATACGTATTAAGATAACAATGATCACAATAGCTGCACTTTTACCCCTAACACCCAGTACACCCAGTGTGTACATATAATAATGTTCTAAAAATCTCTTTGCTCCTACAAGTTTTAAGTTTTTTATTGAAATGCTGGCGTCCTGTTTACGTATTTACGTACACACACCAAAAATGTTTAGCATCACCTCGGTTCAGAGAGCTGCGGAACCTGTAGAGAAAACTGGAATACAGATCAACATAAACATCATTTCCGCCCTTTTTATTGCTCATGAAAACCACACATTGTGTGTTGTACTACCATACAGCGAGACCTTCACAGGTGGTGGTCGAGATTTCTGTGCACATCGATACCTCTAATACCCAGTAGCACATCCTCTTGCATTGGTGCATGCCTGTATTCGTCATGGCGTACTATCTGGCATACTATCCACAAGTTCATGAAGGCACTGTTGTTCCACGCGATTCGGCATAGATCCCTCAGAGGGGTTGGTGAGTCACCTCGTCAATAAACAGCCCTTTTCAATCCATGCCAGGTATGTTCGATGGGATTCATGTCTGGAGAACATACAGGACACTCTAGACGAGCCACGTTGTTATCCTGAACGAAGTCATTGAAAGATGCTTCAAATGGCTCTAAATACTATGGGACTTAACATCTCAGATCATCAGTCCCTTGGGTTTACAACTACGTAAACGTAAATAACCTAAGGACATCACACACATGCATGCCCGAGGCAGGATTCCAACCTGCGACCGTAGCGGCCGCGTGGTTCCGGACAAAAGCGCCTAGAACCGCTCGACCACAGCGGCCGGCTAGGGAGGTCATTCACAAGATGTGCACGATGGGGGCGTGAATTGTCGTCCATGAAGACGAATGCCTCGCCAATATGCTGTCGATATGGTTGCACAATAGATCGGAAAGTGGCATTCACGTATCGTACAGCTGTTACGGCCCATTCCATGACCACCATCAGCGTACGTCGGCCCCACGTATTGCCACTCCAGCCTGACCGGGCTGCCTCCAAACACGTCTCCGACGGTTGTCTAGTTGAGGTCATAAGCGACACTCATCGGTGAAGAGAACGTGATGCCGATCCCGAGCGGTCCATTCGACATGTTATTGGGCCCATCTGTACAGCGCTGCATGGTATCGTGTTTGCAAAGATGGAACACCCTGCCGGGCTTGTTGGCCGAGTGGTTGTAGGCGGTTCTGTCCGGAACCGCGCGATTGCTAAGGTCGCAGGTTCTAATCCTGCCTCGGGCATGGATGTGTGTGATGTCCTTAGGTTACTTAGGTTTAAGTAGTTCTAAGTTATAGGGTACTGATGACCTCATATGTTAAGTCCCATAGTGCTCACAGCCATTTGAACCATTTCTGAACACACCATGGACTTTGGGAGTGGGGTTGCGTATCATGCAGCCTATTGTAGACAGTTTGAGCCGTAACACGACGTCCTGTTGCTGCACTAACAGCATTATTTAATATGGTGGCGTTGTTGTCAGGGTTACTCCGAGCCATAATCCATACGTAGCGGTAATCCACTGCAGTAGTAGCCCTTGGGCGGCCTGAGCGAGGTGTATCATTGACACTTCCTATCTCTCTACATCTCCTCCATGACCGAACAACATCGCTTTTTTTCACTCGGAGACGCCGGGACATTTCCCGTGTCGAGAGTCCTTCCTGGCACAAATTAACAATGCGGACGCGATCGAACCGCAGTATTGACCGTCTAAGCATGGTTGAACTACGGACAACATGAGCCGTGTACCTACTTCCTGGGAGAATAACTGGAAATGATCGGCTGTCTGGCCCCCTCCGTCTAATACGCGCTGCTCATGCATGTTTACATCTTTGGACGAGATAAATGACATCTCTGGTTAAAGGGACTGTGTATGTGATACAATATCTGCAGTCAACATCTATCTTCAGGAGTTCTGGGAACCGGAGTAATGAAAAACTTTTATTGATGTGTGAATATAGATGATTAGGAGTTGAATGTGAAATTTTAAGGTGTACTTCAAAACGTCAGGACGGAGCTAGAGAATACGCTGTCAGTTCTGGCAGAAATCCTGGAGGGTAGTCACGATCGGCCGCCGGTCTGAGTGAGTGTCGACCGCCGCATTCCTTGCTGTGGCAGCAGGAGCGGCCACCGCGGGCCCAATTCTCCTCGACAATTGCACGAGCCTTCCGTGATCCCAGAAGGGTTCCTGCACTTGCTGCCAGCTGAGAGCCGGCGCGTGTCAACGAGGGCGCGGCCGCCCTTCGCAGGAGGTGCAGACTAGGCAACAGGTGCCCGACGCCCGTCGCCACTTCCGTTTTCTGCAGCCAGATCATTTACAGGCAGCCTTGTTGCGGCGCTAACCAGGCCACATGCCAACGAAAGCGGGTAAAGGCGTGGCGGCGCCACTCGACTTTTCCGCTTTTAATGTAGCCGTCCTACTCCGTACCTCGCCACATATAGTATTACGTTGCAGTGTTTACAGTTCATTCCACTAATATGGCTATGTGATTTGGATGCTCAGGGCCTGTCACTAGTTTCCAGCATTTATATTTCCTACGCGTTTTTTATGAAGCTGTTACGTTGAGTTAGGTCACTTGAGCATCGTGTTAACCAACGTTCTCTTTTCCAAAATTTTATCATTATATTTTATTTTAGTCCAGGAAGTTTGATGGCACTTCTCCATACACGTACACCACTGGCCATGAAAATTGCCACACCAAGAAGAAATGCAGATGATAAACAGGTATTCATTGGAAAAATATATTGTACTAGAACTGACATGTGATTACATTTTCACGCAATTTGGGTGCATAGATCCTGAGAAATCAGTACCCAGAACAACCACCTCTGGCCCTAATAACGGCCCTGATACGCGTTGTGTCAAACAGAGCTTGGATGGCGCGTACAGGTACAGCTGCCCATGCAGCTTCAACACGATACCACAGTTCATCAAGAGTAGTGACTGGCGTATTGTGACGAGCCAGTTGCTCGGCCACCATTGACTATACGTTTTTAATTGGTGAGAGAGAGAGTGGCATTTTCTGTATCCAAAAAAGCCCGTACCGGACCTGCAACATGCAGTCGTGCATTATCCTGCTGAAATGTAGGTTTTCGCTGGGATCAAATGAAGGGTGGAGCCACGGGTCGTAATACATCTGAAGGGTAACTTCCTCTGTTCAAAGTGCCGTCAACGCGAACAAGAGATGATCGAGACTTGTAACCAATGGCACCCCATACCACCACGCCTAGTGATTCGACAGTATGGCGATGACGAATATACGATTCCAATGTGCGTTGATCGCGATGTCGCCAAACATGGATGCAATTATCATGATGCTGTAATCAGAACCTGGATTCTTCCGAAAAAATGACGTTTAGCCATTCGTGCGCCCAGGTTCGTCGTTGAGTACACATAGCAGGCGCTCCTGTCTGTGATGCAGCGTCAAGGGTAACCGTAGCCATGGTCTCCGCGCTCATAGTCCATGCTGCTGCAAACGTCGTCGAACTGTTCGTGCAGATGGTTGTTGTCTTGCAATCCGTCCCTATCTGTTGACACAGGGATCGAGACGTGACTGCACGATCCGTTACAGCCATGCGGATAACATTCCAGTCCTCTCAACTGCTAGTGATATGAGGCTGTTGGGATCCAGCACGGTGTTCCGTATTACTCTCCTGAACCCACCGATTCCATATTCTGCTAACAGTCATTGGATCTCGACCAACGCGAGCAGCAATGTTGCTATACGATAAACCGCAATCGCGATAAACTACAATCCGGCCTGTATAAAAGTTGGAAACTTTATGGTATTCATCCCTCCTTCTTACACGAGGCATCACAACAACGTTTCACCAGCAACGGCGGTCAGTTGCTGTTTGTGTATGAGAAATCGGTTAAAAAAGTGTCCTCATGTCAGCACGTTGTAGGTTTCGCCTCCGGGACCAACCTTGTTGAATGCTCTGAAAAGCTAATCATTTGCATATCACAGCATCTTCTTCCTGTTGGTTAAATTTCGCGTCTGTAGTACATCATCTTTGCGGTGTAGCAATTTTAATGGCCATTCGTATATCTCTGTTCCTTTTTTCTCGTTTCCCTAGAGTCTGCCCTTCACAGCCATAGCTTGGTTAAGTGTAGAGGATCTTATTTTCAATTAGAGATGTAAATACAATGTTTTCGTATTCGTATCTATTTTGGAGTTACGGGGATAAGTAAAAAATTATCCGCAATTTTGACTTAACACTTCTTACCTTGTATGTCTTCTGTCCTCTGTTATTTCACTGTTATGCTTGTTATGCTGTTATGATACTGCTATGATAATCTGACCGAAATTCCTCCCTTTGTCTTCCTTTTGTTACAGATAGACAATGACCTCTCAACTAGAAATTTCCACGGAAGAAGGGCAATATGCGGTGATTCGGTTTCTGTGGTTGGAAGGTGTGTGGGGGGCCACAGCCTAACCAAGATATCCATCGCCGTTTGGGACAATGGTTTGCCGCAAATGAGTGTCTACTAATGGATTGTAAAATTGAAAACTGGTCACACAAGATTTACGCAAGGGAAGGCCGGAACGACCGACCATGCACGACCAAATATCTTGATGAAGTTCAGGGTGCACGTGATATGGTTCCGGTAGGCACACGGATGGCTATTGATGAAGGAGTACATCGTCTGCAAATTGGTCACGTTTCTGCCTATGTAATCTCCATAACAGTCTGTGCAAGACGGGACCCAAAACAACTCACAGTGTAGCATGGACAAATGTGCTTGGTTGTCTGCGAAAAACTTTTAGATCCCTATGGCGATGCATGTGATGCCTTTCTAGTCTGAGTCATCATTGGTAACTAAACCTGGATCCACCATTACGGGCCGAAGAGTAAATGGAATACGGTGGAATGGAAAAATCCAGAATCACCGAGGATGAAAAGTTCATAATCCAACTACGCTGAGGAAAACTGAGGCTTTTTTTTAGGATGTACAGCGCCCAGTACTGGAACATTATCAGGGGAGTGGCACAACAAGAATCAGTGTGCGTTAGCTTGAGATACTTACTGACATGCTAGAGCCGGCAACGGGAAACAAACACCGAGACCTACTGTCGAAAGGTGCCGTGTAGTTTCACGACAACGCCCGTCCACCACTGCCCACACTGGTGAAACGCTCCGGAAACTCAAATTTGAAGTAACGGCTGATCCTCCGTATAGACTTATGTTTCCCCTTCGAATATCGTTTGTATGTTCAACTCAAAGTGGGTTTAACGTTAAGTCGATTCACCTCAGACCAAGACAGGACGAGCACAGTGCATGCGTGGCTCACTGCTCATCTGAAAACCTTCTTCTCTACGTGCCTCAGCCAGCTTGTGCAATACTGGAGCACTTGCTTTGAAAAGCAAGTGGACAATATTGAGTAATTATGTCAACGAACGAGTCCTATTTTTATTGTGCATGCGTGGCTCACTGCTCAGCTGAAAACCTTCTTCTCTACGTGCCTCAGCCAGCTTGTGCAATAATGGAGCACTTGCTTTGAAAAGCAAGTGGACAATATTGAGTAATTATGTCAACGAACGAGTCCTATTTTTATTGTTGTAAAAGGTGTAGCTAGAGTGTGGATAATTTTTGATTTACCCGCTTACGTATGTAATTCCCAACTGGGAAGTTTTTCCTTCCTTCGAATGCCAATCTCACTTAACGTATTTGCCATGTCATTTATTTTATTTTATTCTTCTAATTCCTTTGATAGTTACATTAATATGTGTCGTTGTCCTCTGTTTGTGTGAGCCCTATCAGAACTGGCGCTCGAAATGGTGTCCTCTCGCATGAATAGAAGCTTCAGCACGCCACCTGATTTCTCTCTATAAGTTACCAAAAGTTGATATAACCACTGCCGCCGAGCCAATCGCTGCGACGAGCTCCTCTACGCTTGTTATCTCCGATCAGAACACTCTCTCTCTGAGGAAAGACCAGGCAAAGAAGTCCAGAGATGTCAGACCGTGGAACTGTGCTGGCTAATGAACGGGACCAGCCATTCCAGTCTATGCAGATGAAAAATGGCCGTCCAACTATTGTCGTACTCTTGGTCGAAGATGTGCTGCAGCACCACCATGTTGATACCGTAGGTCTTGTTTTGTCTGTATCGGTATATCATAAAGTCACCTCATCAGAAATGCAGGTAATCAGAAACCCCCCTCCCCATTCTGTCCTCCACTATGAATTGGCCACACAGTGTACCCCTGCGATACCTGCCAGTGTGTTAACACTGAACCTACTGTGGAACGAGACGTAACGAGTTACATCGAGATTCACGCCAGCGTATATATGCAAGTGCTCACCGTTCGTAACACCATTTCTAGTGATCCGTGACTCGTCAGTCCGTAACACGTAGTTCATGAAATCTGATAAGTCAGCCAACATGTGTGATAAACACTGACAGTATGCGTTAAGATGGCCATTATATTGTGGCTTTAATTCTTGCACAGGTGCAGATGGTTCTGATTTCATCCTTGGCGATGCTGTACTCGCCAAACACATTAGTGGCGGTGTCTAACTCGTTGTCCAGTATCCTTGTACTGTTAGACGAATATAATTCCAGAAGCCGCGCGGGGTAGCTGCGCGGTGTTGAGCGTCTTGTCACGGTCGGCGCGGCTCCCTCCGTCAGAGGTAGGAATCCTCCCTCGGCCATGGGTGTGTATGTGTAGTCCTTAGTGTCAGGTAGTTTAAATTAGATCAATTAGTAGGGATCGTGAACCGTAGCAGTTTCGTCCCATAAGACCTTACCACAAATTTCCAATTTTTTATCACTCTACAATATCAAGACTTTCTCTTCTACGATCTGGAGGAAGTCCTGGATAGTCGACCAACATGTGGTGTTGATTGTACGTAGCGTTCCTGTTTCACCCAATCTTTGATGAGGTGCTTGAAATACCCGTCTCCTAAGTTCGCTTCGTTGTTGAAGCCTCCCTCCGTATTCTATTTCAGTCGCGGCGGCATCACCATTACAGAAAACGTAAACAAAGTCCATGTCCAGATATTCTCGCCAGTAACATTGTTGTTGCTTATACACGGACTTCACCTTTGCAACTGATCGCTTCAGCCGTCTCGAACAGGAGCACACAAGACTAAGCAAAAGAAACTCAATATCAGTAGCACGGAATGTTTTAGTCAACTGCAGAACGCTGATAGAGTGGCAGCTAAAGAAAATCCGACAGTGGCTGGCAGCGTTCGACGGTCAACATGACCAAGCTAAGTAGCACAATGGTCAGCACGATGCACTCGCCTGCAGGAGGACGACGCTTCAAACCCTCGTTCGGCCATACTGAGTTAGGTTTTCCGTGATTTCCCTGGATCGCTTCCGGCAAATTCCGGGATGGTTCCTCTGAAAGAGCACGACCCATTTCCTTCCTCACCCTTACTTAATCCAATAGGACCGATCACCTCGCTATTTGGTTCTCCCTCCCAAATCAATCAACATTCAATATGGTATGCAAAAATGTGGGAAATTAAGGAGATGGGACCTGGATAAACTGAAAGAACCAGAGGTTGTACAGAGTTTCAGAGAGAGCATAAGGGTACAATTGACAGGAATAGGGGAAAGAAATACAGTAGAAGAAGAATGGGTAGCTCTGAGGGATGTAGTAGTGAAGGCAGCAGAGGATAAAGTAGGTACAAAGACGAGGGCTGCTAGAAATCCTTGGGTAACAGAAGAAATATTGAATGTAATTGATGAAGGGAGAAAATATAAAAATGCAGTAAATGAAGCAGGCAAAAAGGAATACAAACGTCTCAAAAATGAGATCGACAGGAAGTGCACAATGGCTAAACAGGGATGGCTAGAGGACAAATGTAAGGATGTAGAAGCTTATCTCACTAGGGGTAAGATAGATACTGCCTACAGGAAAATTAAAGAGACCTTTGGAGAGAAGAGAACCACGTGTATGAATATCAAGAGCTCAGATGGCAGCCCAGTTCTAAGCAAAGAAGGGAAGGCAGAAAGGTGGAAGGAGTATATAGAAGGTTTATACAAGGGCGATGTACTTGAGTACAATATTATGGAAATAGAAGAGGATGTAGATGAAGACGAAATAGGAGATACGATACTGCGTGAAGAGTTTGACAGAGCACTGAAAAACCTGAGTCGAAACAAGGCCCCCGGAGTAGACAACATTCCATTAGAACTACTGACGGCCTTGGGAGAGCCAGTCATGACAAAACTCTACCATCTGGTGAGCAAGATGTATGAGACAGGCGAAATACCCTCTGACTTCAAGAAGAATATAATAATTCTAATCCCAAAGAAAGCAGGTGCTGACAGATGTTAAAATTACCGAACTATCAGTTTAATAAGCCACGGCTGCAAAATACTAACGCGAATTCTTTACAGACGAATGGAAAAACTGGTAGATGCAGACCTCGGGGAGGATCAGTTTGGATTCCGTCGAAATGTTGGACCTTACGACTTATCTTAGAAGAAAGATTAAGAAAAGGCAAACCTACGTTTCTAGCATTTGTAGACTTAGAGAAAGCTTTTGACAATGTTGACTGGAATACTCTTTTTCAAATTCTAAAGGTGGCAGGGGTAAAATACAGGGAGCGAAAGGCTATTTACAATTTGTACAAAAACCAGATGGCAGTAATAAGAGTCGAGGGGCATGAAAGGGAAGCAGTGGTTAGGAAAGGAGTGAGACAGGGTTGTAGCCTCTCCCCGATGTTATTCAATCTGTATATTGAGCAAGCAGTAAAGGAAACAAAAGAAAAATTTGGAGTAGGTATTAAAATTCATGGAGACGAAGTAAAAACTTTGAGGTTCGCCGATGACATTGTAATTCTGTCAGAGACGGCAAAGCACTTGGAAGAGCAGTTGAACGGAATGGACAGTGTCTTGAAAGGAAGATATAAGATGAACATTAACAAAAGCAAAACGAGGATAATGGAATGTAGTCAAATTAAATCGGGTGATGCTGAGGGAATTAGATTAGGAAATGAGACACTTAAAGTCGTAAAGGAGTTTTGCTATTTAGGAAGTAAAATAACTGATGATGGTCGAAGTAGAGAGGATATAAAATGTAGACTGGCAATGGCAAGGAAAGCGTTTCTGAAGAAGAGAAATTTGTTAACATCGAATATAGATTTATGTATCAGGAAGTCGTTTTTGAAAGTATTTGTTTGGAGTGTAGCCATGTATGGAAGTGAAACATGGACGATAACTAAAATAAATTTAGCATTGGAGGGCAGCGTGGAGGGTAAAAATAGTAGAGGGAGACCGAGAGATGAGTACACTAAGCAGATTCAGAAGGATGTAGGTTGCAGTAGGTACTGGGAGATGAAGCAGCTTGCACAGGATAGAGTAGCATGGAGAGCTGCATCAAACCAGTCTCAGGACTGAAGACAACAACAACAACATGCAAAAACACCATCTACCAAATAATCCTTATTTCGTTTACGGGGACAATGCACATGAGTAACATGAGAAATGCGTTAACTGAGATTGACATTCAGAAAAGAAAGGCAAACCCCCAATTTTGTCGCTACAGATGTAACTCCAAAACGTTGACTAGTAGGGAAAAATTATATTAACATTTTTGTTGCATCGCATGAAGGATTGGCATTTTGGTACACCTTACAGTATGAAAGTACGTGGCAACGATGGTAACCCTGTTATCGTACTCATGAACAGGCTACAAAATTGAATATTCCAGGAGGCTAAGTGACTGCAATTCACATGAAATATGTAACGAGCAGTCCGTCGAACCTTGACTATCAAACCCCCCACCCCACCCCCACCACTGCCTTGTCACCCCCGGAGCGTACCCGGGATGGAATGAGAAGAAGTCAGTTGTTATACCAGCCTCCAGTCAGCTGTCTTCATGAATTGACTGACGATGAATTTGATGATGATGATGACGATGTTTCGATTGTGGGGCGCTCAGCTGCAAAGTTATCAGCTTCCGTACAAATTCCCAAACTTTGCTCAGTCCAGTCTCAGCACTTTGATGAATGATGATGAAATGATGAGAACAACACAAACACCCAACTGTGTCGAGGCAGGTGAAAATCCATAACGCCGACGAGAATCGAACCCGGGACCCCGTGCTCGGGAAGCGAGAAAGCGACCGCGAGACAACGAGCTGTGGACGATGCATTTGAGCAAGGCATTAAATTTCTGAAGATGGCATTTGAAGGCCGATTGCTTCCTTGTCACAGCGAATACAAGGGCGTACCCGTGGTAGTGGGGGGTCACACATCATTGGACGTAACCATAGAGTAATTCTTCTCGTCAGAGTATTTTACAGTCTTTTATTCTTCAATGGTTCAGTAATACGTCGTCTGCTATACCAGTGTTTTTGTCTCTGATTACCGTCGCCTACGTCCTCCGCATGAATCAAGCTCCAAAGAGAAGCTTCGATGAATTTAGCCATTCTTAACATAAGACTTGAAAGTAGAGGTTGATTTATAAACTGTCTAATATTTGAGTGACATTCCATCGGCGATAGCCTGGAATATAAAAACGTTGGTCAGTGCTTGATATCGCTGTACAAGTTTTTGGCGGAAACACATGCAACAGGGCGACATCATATAGTCTCTGTAAAAAAAGAATATTCCGCTGACCAAGCGACCACACATTCCTTATCGTTCAACATGCATAATATAACGAAATGTTTGATATCAGCACAATACGACAAGTTCCGACCGTTTAGTTCTGCTCTCTAACTTGTGCGATTACAGTTCTGAAGTTATGCTTACCCTTGTGCGCTGAGTTTCATTGGACTGTGGAAAGTGTAATACTGTAGCGATACAGTCACAGTCGTCTGGAGTTTTATACAGTAAGACTGATTCGTAGCAAACTACAGAAATTTATTGTCCAATTCCAATTCTGCCGCCGATGCTGCGCTCGGCAGTTTTTATTGCACTGAAGTGGCCGTCAGAGCTGATTCAGAGAGACACTTTAGCATGAAGTCTAGAATGAGAAACTGTAGCGCGTTTATTCTGACTCTAGAAAACTGTCGTCCTCTTAGAAAGATTTACGAACTTGCATTTAATTCACTAATGTGTATTGAAATAACGTCCACCAACGAAATCAGATATCTTCACCGCACAAAAACCATCTAAAACCGAGAGAGAATGCATTAATGCAATAACTAGAATATTAACTGTCTTGAATTTTAAAATGCCTCTACTTCCGGCGTACTCGAGTTCATTAGGTAAGGTTTCCTTAATCATGTATTGGAATTATGTAAAATTATCTGAGGATGTGTTGACTTACCGGGGAAAAATGTAACAAGCAATGGTAATATGTGCATCAGCGATATTTTAGCGTCTTCAGGAAAGTGATATGGAAGTTATGTGGGTGACAAAGAAAGTCAGTCTTCCAAACAGAAACACGCACTGGTAAAATTAGCATTTAACTGATAGGCGCGCTTCGCCCCCGTTTCAGTTTTTAGGAACAGATGTCACTTGTTGTTTCGTAATTACGCATCTTAGTTGAAATCAAGATAAAATCAGACGTTTCATACAATCATTAGATCTTTGAACTACGTGAAGCAGGTGAGATGTCAGTGGTCACGGAATTTTTATGAGTGGGGAAAGGACCCTTAAAAAAAAAAGAATACTAAGGCTAACTTACACCTGGATCAGGAAACATGGAGCACATAGGAACACTTAAGAGCGTTTTGACGCGAGTTGTGTAACATTTGGCAACTAGGTGTCCCCACTTAACAATTCAGGTTGACTAATTTTTGTATACGATTATAATGATAACAGATTTGTTCAAAATATGATTGAGAAGGGTTAGAGTGATGTTTCGTTAATAGAAACACAGAGAGAGGCGAGAAATGTTGATAAATAGTTGGTACCAAAACGTTGATGCTGAGAAGAAATAGATGACAAATCTAGGTGTGGTGGAGATCGGCGATACAAACATTGATCATAAAGGATAGCTTCATTAGTTCGTAGCGTTTCTCCGCAAGTTTAATAAACATAACACACATGCCTATAACAAGAGACATTAGTCATCAATAATATATTCTTCTTCACTATTTGCTACTGTCTCCCAAGTTTGGGGTAACGTTTCAATTCTGCAGCAAGGTATAAGTGTAACATGCGTTTATAAAAGGCAAGTGAATGTTTCCATAAAACGATAAAATAGACTATCCATGATGAAAATAAATTTTAGTATTATTCATATCGTTAATTTTTCGGTATATAGTGGAATAGATTTTGTCTCTTCACAGATATTAACTGAATGGCGACAAGAAGAAATTCGAAAGTATATTTCTCAAAATGAGATTATTGTTTCAGTGAAGGAGACCCTGTACTTTGTGCTGTTAGAAAACCGATAAACTGATGGTAATTATTAATAGAGTGAAACGAAAAGGTTAACCACCTCCAAAATTTTTAATCAAAACATTATTTAAGCTAAGATATTTGGGTGAAAAGTACAAGTCTTTTGACGAACAATATCGACTGACAAACAGTTAAAGTGACGAAATAGTATGCAAGGACATAGCGGATTCAGACAAATTCTCTCATTCGTTGAAAGGAACAAAAAGATCTTTCCATTTATTTCATGCTTATATTGACAGGTAACGTCAGTTATAATAATTATTTAATGTTTCGTGTTTTTATAGTCTCATTATCCATGTTATACACTATGCAAATTTTGAGTCACAGAAACAGGAGGTATTTTTTGTTATGTTGTACATGGTAACAATACTACTTCTTAGTTTCCATACACTGCTATACAGTAGAACTGTAACTCCAAGAGAGATAGAAAATAACGAAGTTTTACTTATTGTGCGTGCAGAGCATCGTAGGAAGAATAAGTGATGAAATTTGTTGGTTTTTTGTAGTATATGGTGTGTGACGTATGTTGAAAAGAGCTGCCAACCTAATCACAAAAAACAAGACTAACCCAGATGAATATCCAGTGGGACGGCTTATAAGGGGACGCATGTGGGTTCACCGTTTCATGCTCCTGATAGTATGTCGTTGAGTTTCTCAATCGTAGTGGATGGTGAGTGGTGGCATGCCACAGCAACCGTGACTAGATGTCTTGAAAGAGTGAGGGATACGGTGAATATGCTTGCCAAACCAGCAAACGAACACACTGTGTATCTGGATATGACAGGTCATTATGGGAAGTATGCGTTATTGCACTACATTGTTGAAAGATAATGTCACAGAGACCTTGAAGGTAATATACAGCCACAAGCCTTAAATCGTCAGAAATGGAACAGGTGTTGCCCAAATTACCGCCTATGCGGAACAAATGTGACCGTCTTGGGTATCCAGACGCACTCCATACAGTCACGACAGGTGCTGCGTAAACTTGCCTTATATACATAATGTGGGTGACGTCTCAGCTACCTACTTTATGAAGTTGCAATGAAATGCCAATCATTTATACATCCGAGCTCGTCGTACATTTCATGCGAATGTGACGTTTACTTCATGCTGTCTTCATATTGTTCCAATTGTAATTGGCACACTGCTCACAATATATAAACTTCTGTATGTTTTTCTTACAATAGTTTTTATGGTTTCAATCGCTCATTTGCGTAAAATCAATGTGACTTTCCACAGGGCCTGCACAAGGCTCTGTAGTTGCAACGGCACAACGTTTCTCGTACGCTTACCGTATTCTTAAATAATTCAATTATTACATTATGTCAAGGAACAGCTACTAATTTCGCGATGAACGTACATTTTCAGGTAGACTAGCTCGTTAATATTTATGTTAAATTTTGTGAATTTGAGTATTCACGTATTTGTAACTGATTCGCCTACACGAATTGTGTTTGTTTGCACTGAAAAACGAACCGTTTCTGCAGTGCCCATCAAAGTAGCCACCAATGGAACGCCTAACTTGTCTTTCTTTGCCTAATTAAATACCTTTTGTGGCCTTTACCACAGTAAAGGAACACAGAACTCGGCCTCGCGCTGAGTGGCACGTGGCGCTTGAAACGGTCTGAGTACTGTGTAATCTATGTTTCGTGATTCATCTACAGGTTGTGTCATAAAGTTAAGGTACGTTTACCAAGCACTTTCACCAACGCTACGACCGATTTGCAGGAACAAGTCATTTGGCACTCAAGTCCTACTATGAGGGAAATACGGCAAGTTCTATAATCAGATTTTCCAGAAACTTCGCTAAGTGGGAGAGGGGTCACACTAAGTGAACATGTGTCTAGGCTTATCCGTCGATACTCGACCGATCCTGAAAAATACATGGTCAAAGTTGTCGAAATATTTTCCAGGACACCTCATGTACCTGTTAGCGCGCGATATCCTCAGACGAAACTGTGTCTCAGTGGTGACATACCTGCTTCGCAGGTCAGACAAGTAGGTTTTGCCATTTGCCGCCTACACCTCAGCGCTGCGAGAGCTTCCTTCTTCCGCTTCAGTCTCGTGTGATTCTTTGTTGCGTCACAGCGCTCTTTGTCTTTCAGTGTCTCCTGTTTGTCACTCAATTTCTGATGCGGCATTGTCTTGCGCCGTGATGTCGTCTATTGCTTCCTGGAACGTTCCATGAAAAGGTACTGTCAGGTTAAGTTTTCACATGTCCACCCCGCATGTGTAGACAGGCTTCTTAGAAATCCATGATAGGCTTGTAGACACGATCAGTGTAACTTGAGCAGTTTGTTTACTTCGATACGTCTTGTAATGTGCTTTGTAAATAAAACTTCACGATTACGTTGGATGAATGTCTGAACTGTGGGATGGGTACTAAAGTCGAATTAACTGCAAGTGATGTCCTTACTCTGTGTCATTATTAGTGAAAAATTCATACGAATTGATTGGGCAATGCAACGCTCAATACCAATAAAGAAATAGTGCAAATTACATTGAGCCCCGTAGGCACAGAATCCTCTGGCTTCGTTGAACACTTATAACCTTGGCCCCTGTGCACATAAGAATGTCTACCTCTAAATTAGCATTTGGACCCACATATATGCTGGTCTCCAGCGAAAAAAAATTATAAAATAAAATAAAATAAATAAAAATTAAAATAAAAGTGCTAGCCACAGGCTCAGTGGTATACGATGTTGGCGGTAATACTTTCAAATGTACATCAAATTCTTTAGCTTATATGTGAAAACATTTGGTTCAAAAATGGCTCTGAGCACTATGGGGCTTAATATATGTGGTCATCAATCCCCTAGACCTTGGAACTACTTAAACCTAACTAACCTAAGGACATCACATACATCCATGCCCGAGGCAGGATTCGAACCTTCGACCATAGCGGTCATGCGGTTCCAGACTAAAGCGCCGAGAACTGCACGGCCACACCGGCCGGCGAAAACCATGTGACCTGGACAGAGAAGCGGTACTGATTTTGGTGAATTACTAACTCTAAATTTTCTTAGCAAAATTATACGGCAAGTGAAATTTATCTTTTCAAAAACGTTTGACAATTGAAGTTACATTGATCACAATAATATATCATATTCATTAACTGGTCGACAAACAATAAGTTTATATAGCAGGTATTATCAAACCTCACTAAACCAGCATAAATGCAAATCATCAAATTATATAGAGCTCTGTTAACAAATCTTAGAAACATTACAAAACTGAAATATCTTACAAGTCTTTTTGTCAATCAGTTTAAGTAAATTATGGTGCGACTCAACAACTACAAATTATCAGCCAAATAATCTATATTAACGCACTGGCGAAACGAAGGTCATAATTATTTGACATCTTTACCTTGCTTTTGAGAATACTTCTGCCTTTACGTTCTCGTAACTCCTGTATTAATCTAACACTGGGTGACTTCACAAAGCACACCACAAAAACTGCCTACTCCATCGCCTTTCACTCAAAAACAACTATCTGCAACTATGCGCCTAGCGCTCTCTTATTCTGACACTACAGTCTGAAACCAGAAGCAGTACCTCTGACTCTGCGGTCGCGCACAGTCAGCGATCCGCTTTATAAACCCCTTTCAGACACATACAGCGTTTATACACTCCTGGAAATTGAAATAAGAACACCGTGAATTCATTGTCCCAGGAAGGGGAAACTTTATTGACACATTCCTGGGGTCAGATACATCACATGATCACACTGACAGAACCACAGGCACATAGACACAGGCAACAGAGCATGCACAATGTCGGCACTAGTACAGTGTATATCCACCTTTCGCAGCAATGCAGGCTGCTATTCTCCCATGCAGACGATCGTAGAGATGCTGGATGTAGTCCTGTCGAACGGCTTGCCATGCCATTTCCACCTGGCGCCTCAGTTGGACCAGCGTTCGTGCTGGACGTGCAGACCGCGTGAGGCGACCCTTCATCCAGTCCCAAACATGCTGAATGGGGGACAGATCTGGAGATCTTGCTGGCCAGGGTAGTTGACTTACACCTTCTAGAGCACGTTGGGTGGCACGGGATACATGCGGACGTGCATTGTCTTGTTGGAACAGCAAGTTCCCTTGCCGGTCTAGGAATGGTAGAACGATGGGTTCGATGACGGTTTGGATGTACCGTGCACTATTCAGTGTCCCCTCGACGATCACCATAGGTGTACGGCCAGTGTAGGAGATCGCTCCCCACAACATGATGCCGGGTGTTGGCCCTGTGTGCCTCGGTCGTATCCAGTCCTGACTGTGGCGCTCACCTGCACGGCGCCAAACACGCATACGACCATCATTGGCACCAAGGCAGAAGCGACTCTCATCGCTGAAGACGACACGTCTCCATTCGTCCCTCCATTCACGCCTGTCGCGACACCACTGGAGGCGGGCTGCACGATGTTGGGGCGTGAGCGGAAGACGGCCTAACGGTGTGCGGCACCGTAGCCCAGCTTCATGGAGACGGTTGCGAATGGTCCTCGCCGATACCCCAGGAGCAACAGTGTCCCTAATTTGCTGGGAAGTGGCGGTGCGGTCCCCTACGGCACTGCGTAGGATCCTACGGTCTTGGCGTGGATCCGTGCGTCGCTGCGGTCCGGTCCCAGGTCGACGGGCACGTGCACCTTCCGCCCACCACTGGCGACAACATCGATGTACTGTGGAGACCTCACGCCCCACGTGTTGAGCAATTCGGCGGTACGTCCACCCGGCCTCCCGCATGCCTACTATACGCCCTCGCTCTAAGTCCGTCAACTGCACATAAGGTTCACGTCCACGCTGTCGCGGCATGCTACCAGTGTTAAAGACTGCGATGGACCTCCGTATGCCACGGCAAACTGGCTGACACTGACGGCGGCGGTGCACAAATGCTGCGCAGCTAGCATCATTCGACGGCCAACACCGCGGTTCCTGGTGTGTCCGCTGTGCCGTGCGTGTGATCATTGCTTGTACAGCCCTCTCGCAGTGTCCGGAGCAAGTATGGTGGGTCTGACACACCGGTGTCAATGTGTTCTTTTTTCTATTTCCAGGAGTGTAGTATCATAGTTTCATTTTAGTTTACTGTAATATTATTATCATATTCGGGGGCAACATACAGGTGTGTCCCAGTAGGCTCCTTTCACAACCCTCCAGCCGGTTTTAATACATTTGGCAGATATTTGGAAGCACCTTGTACGACAAATGTGTGGCACATTTATGTCATTACTGATGAACAGGAATCTTGAGTAGTATAAACCCATTACAGTGTAGTCCGAATGACAAGTATAAAATAACTTGTCGTGACTGTACAAAAAATGTAACTGTATAACATCATTAAACTAGGAAGAGTTGATAGTGCTCAGGTGCACTAGTGTGAACCATAATCTGGTAACATTACGAGTAAATTGTCTCATAAACTAGACTGCTGACAAATAAATTATGTAAAGCATAATCAGTATACAATCCCAATCGTCAAGATAATGGTGTACGATTGGGTAAGTCAGAGGAAGTGTCACGGTGAAATCCTATGTGCATGTTGAAGTAACTGCATCATACAGTTAGCTTCTTCTTATTTTTGTGCATATTCAACAGCTTAGTAGCGACCGATGTGGATTGCATTCGGTGTACCAAGACACCTGAACTCTGTATTATTTGCTTCAGTTATGTGCAGAGGTACAATAGATACTCAGCAACAAGTTACCAACAACCATAGTTGGCGATTATAATAATACCAGTAATGTGATGATCTGCATCATCACTATTCTTCATAATGGAGATTCTTCTGAGATCCAAAAGACATTTATAGTCACTTATCTTGAAGTTTGAAGACCAGTAATAAATTGCTCCAATATTATGAACAGAGTAGGATACCGTATAATGGAAGGTATGGAAAGATTGCAAAGGTAAGGTAGTGGAAAGTAACCATTTCAACCTATGTCAACATCGAGTAATTTATTTGATCAGAAAAAGTTCAGCATACTAATGAAATTACAGACTGGATGAAGCAACAATACTTAACGTAAGAGTGAATTTCCAAAATTGGCAATGAACACTGTGTAAGACAAAATCAGTGAGTGTGGCATCAAGCTGCCAATTAGACATAGAATAACCTAACATGACGGAGACCATCAGCGATTCATAGTATTATACTGTGGCTCCCAGTCGTCTTCTATATGCAATATTGTTATATAACTACATAAGAAAACCTATCATTAAAATAAAGAATTAAATCACTCCAGGCGACCTAGTAATGAGAATATATGCCAGTCTAAATATTTAGAACGATTGAATAGAAAATATCAATCAGAGGCTTCAAGTGGCCTTTCTACATACATAAATGCTGATCTTAATAGCTAAAAAATATTACAGAAATCATCTTTCAGGCTCAGTGTGGCCTAGTTTCACATGAAATAAATGCTGACATTAATTGCCAAAAATGTGACACATGAAATAAATGCTGGCCTTCATAGCTAAAACGTTACAGAAATCATCTTTGTGGCTCAAAGTGACCTACTTTTACATAGCATTAACCTCAAAGCTTAGAAAGTATCATAAAATGTCATTTACCTATAACTTGATATGACACTCAGAGGCCTATGCATAATTCATAATCAGGATATGTAACATGATGTCGGTTTTACAAGAAGAAAGTGCATAAATAGCAGTATTACAAGAAAGTGTGGGTCTGTGTGATTACATCTTAGACAAATGCCATCATAAAATAGAAGTATAGTGTTGTATTAGTAAAGAAACAATATTTGTAGGTTGCTTAGCACCCTCAGGCTGCATGAATTTCAGTCTATTAAATAATCTAAATCTCTAACAATGCGCATATCTACAGGGAAGGATATGCGAATGATTGACAAGAGCATTGCACTTTGCCTGTAAAGAAAATGATGAACAGTTTATTAATTGGTTTTATTTTCGTAGTGATCGTACCTGTGTATCAGTAAATGGAATAATGTGATTTGAGTTCTTTTAGATACTCTTTACTATCAATATATCTGTTTTATTATTCATGATTCAGCGTGAAGCATCTAAATGTAGGCCACGTAACTATGAACGTAAGGATATTACTAACTGAATTTTTATCTCAGGGGTTTATCACAGATTAAAAGCATGAGAAATTAATTATCGTGGATTCGCCTTGTGAATATTGTATGCAACTGTTAATAATTTCTTTGCTGAGTGTCCTTTCTCTTTAAATCATCAAAAGCTATCAAAAAACATCGTCAGAGAAGCAGCTTAAAGAAATCATTGAAGTGTAATCCTGCTTGAATTTCTTAATGATTTTAAAAATAACTGTAATTGCTATATTTGAAATTTATTTGCAGAGTACATATATATCGTACTCGCAGCCGCATCTCGTGCAAGTAGCAGTAAAGGAATTTTTATTAGCTGTGGCGAATGGTTAGGAGAAATAGCACAGGAGGTTTTGATCAGATGGCAAGAAATACAAAGCGAAATTAAGGTTGAGGAGGAGCAATATGTGCCGGCAGGTGGAAAGGGATTCACCATGTTGGAAGCAGAAATATAACAGTCGCCGAAGGAGATGAAGAATAGGAAGACATTGGGAATTGATGATTTGCCAGCAGAACTGTTGAAGAGTCTGGAAAACAAGGCAAGAAAAGAAACTGTCTACCACTGTAACAAGATATATGACAAGGGGTAATGGCCTGAAGACTTCCTTGCAACAGTTATGATACCAATAGGGAAAAAGAGCAACATTAAAAAATGTGAAGAGCACCAGACCATCAATCTAGTTTCTCATGCAGGTAAAGTCTTGCTGAGAGTGTTGAATAGAAGGCTATATGGCAAGGTGGATAGAGGGATTGCAGAGGAGCAGTTCGGATTTAGTAGAGGAAAAGGAACAAGAGATGCTATTGGCCTGTTAGGAACTATAGGGGAGAGATACATGAGAAAGGCAGAGATATCTTGGCTGTTTTTATAGATTTAGAAAAGTCTTTTGACAGGGTTCAGTGGAACAAGCTGATGGATATTTTGAAGAGAAAAGGAGTTGATTGGAAAGAGAGATGACTGATAGAGACTCTATATTTCCACCAGAAACTATGGATGAGGACTGGAAATGAAATGTCAGAAGGAAGCAGCATTGGACGAGGTGTTAGACAAGGTTGTTGCCTTTCCCCACTGTTGTTTAGTATATACCTTAATAAGATTACTGCGAAAGGCTTAGATGGGAAAACAGAAATAGTTATTGGTGGAAAGAGAATAGAATTATTAGATTTGCTGATGACATGGTATTAGTGGTAGAGCGCAGACTGTCCAATATTAAAATACACTCCTGGAAATTGAAATAAGAACACCGTGAATTCATTGTCCCAGGAAGGGGAAACTTTATTGACACATTTCTGGGGTCAGATACATCACATGATCACACTGACAGAACCACAGGCACATAGACACAGGCAACAGAGCATGCACAATGTCGGCACTAGTACAGTGTATATCCACCTTTCGCAGCAATGCAGGCTGCTATTCTCCCATGCAGACGATCGTAGAGATGCTGGATGTAGTCCTGTCGAACGGCTTGCCATGCCATTTCCACCTGGCGCCTCAGTTGGACCAGCGTTCGTGCTGGACGTGCAGACCGCGTGAGACAACGCTTCATCCAGTCCCAAACATGCTCAATGGGGGACAGACCCGGAGATCTTGCTGGCCTGGGTAGTTGACTTACACCTTCTAGAGCACGTTGGGTGGCACGGAATAAATGCGGACGTGCATTGTCCTGTTGGAAGAGCAAGTTCCCTTGCCGGTCTAGGAATGGTAGAACGATGGGTTCGATGACGGTTTGGATGTACCGTGCACTATTCAGTGTCCCCTCGACGATAACCAGAGGTGTACGGCCAGTGTAGGAGATCGCTCCCCAAACCATGATGCCGGGTGTTGGCCCTGTGTGCCTCGGTCGTATGCAGTCCTGATTGTGGCGCTCATCTGCACGGCGCCAAACACGCATACGACCATCATTGGCACCAAGGCAGAAGCGACTCTCATCGCTGAAGACGACACGTCTCCATTCATCCCTCCATTCACGCCTGTCGCGACACCACTGGAGGCGGGCTGCCCGATGTTGGGGCGTGAGCGGAAGACGGCCTAACGGTGTGCGGGACCGTAGCCCAGCTTCATGGAGACGGTTGCGAATGGTCCTCGCCGATACCCCAGGAGCAACAGTGTCCCTAATTTGCTGGGAAGTGGCGGTGCGGTCCCCTACGGCACTGCGTAGGATCCTACGGTCTTGGGGTGCATCCGTGCGTCGCTGCGGTCCGGTCCCAGGTCGACGGGCATGTGCACCTTCCGCCGACCACTGGCGACAACATCGATGTACTGAGGAGAACGCACGCCCCACGTGTTGAGCAATTCGGCGGTACGTCCACCCGGCCTCCCGCGTGCCCACTACACGCCCTCGCTCTAAGTCCGTCAACTGCACATACGGTTCACGTCCACACTGTCGCGGCATGCTACCAGTGTTAAAGACTGCGATGGAGCTCCGTATGCCACGGCAAACTGGCTGACACTGACGGCGGCGGTGCACAAATGCTGCGCAGCTAGCGCCATTCGACGGCCAACACCGCGGTTCCTGGTGTGTCCGCTGTGCCTTGGGTGTGATCATTGCTTGTACAGCCCTCTCGCAGTGTCCGGAGCAAGTATGGTGGGTCTGACACACCGGTGTCAATGTGTTCTTTTTTCCATTTCCAGGAGTGTATTTTTCTTGGGAGGAAGGTAGACTGAATACTTAAGAAAAAACAATTTTACACAGGATAGCATGTAATTAGCATAAAGTTATTACAATACTTTACACTTACATAGGTAATGGCCTACCCCGGGTGCTATTGAGACAAGAGTACTAGAAGAGTTAAATACTGTCCTTTGCTTCAAGGAATATACATTTTTATATACAGATTTGCCCCGCATTTTCTCGACAACGTAACTGCAGAATGTCTTTTTTACATTTAAATTATTATTTATAGTTATTAATACTTATTTAAACCAAGAGTCTTTTATTAATAGACATTCCCAGGGGTACAAGTTACAAGAGTTGGATGAAATATGATTATAGTATACGCAAGCATAATGACAGGAGTACTAAGTTCAGTATAACGTGCTGATTAGGTAACATATAACACTAAATCATCCCAACTGGAACACACACGTTCTTGCTCGTGGGAATGTCCCAACAGCCAACAACGGGAACCAACAGTCTTGACTTGCTGGTAAATTAAATCCAAACTCAACTCGTGTCCAAGGTCGGTGAGCCACGGACCTCGTAGCAATGGGAACAGCCCCACAGACTCTAACACTGCCTTGAGACCGCCAGCCGGCCTGGCCAATCCACACCCTGTGGAGATTTCCTGGATGCTCCACGCCAACCGACCGACAGCTCTCACACCAGCACGGACACAGCACTAAAATAAATGAGCAGTGGACATAACAAGCTACACACAATTTCACAAACACGAAAAACGCAGCCAATGCCAAAAGCAGTGACCGAGCAATGAAATGGCCGAACCATGAGTTGAGACACACACACTGACAACCCATAAGGGACCGGCGAGCAGATACACGTCGTCCGGTAAGACGACGAACCGACGATCAACCAAGACCGTCATATTCAAGTCATATTTGCTGGCAACGGTCGGACGAGTCATGGCTATCCAAACCTCACTACTGCTCCAGCCCGACCGACTGCTGCCGCGTTCCAACTGTACAACTGCCAGGTCCGAACTGCACCACAAGCGCGTTCCCACTTCCTGACAAATCCGAACTCCCTACCAACACACGACAACCGGGAAGTAATAGCAGTCAGCAAAGGTAATACGCCAGGGCTTATATCGATAAGCGTAGCTGCTGCTGCTCACGGGCAGGCAAGGCGGCAACTCAGTGACCCCAGTATTTGAAATTAACATAAAGAGGTGGTAGTATAGTAAAAACAGGATGTCATATTGGATATGTCACGAACATGAGCCACGTAGAGGGCAGTAAGGTTACGTTTATTTTGCAGCAAAACGCTATAAACGGGTGATAGTAAGGTAGAAACAACGTAAAGAATACAGAAAGTAAACAACTGCAACATTCATATCCGTAGGCAGACATATTCGTTTTTTTCCTACTTTTCGGCTTTGCGCACTCGTTCTCCCAACTGGTTAATGTGCTCAGTATGGGGCGTGAGCACCTCAGGCAGCAATACAGGCCTGACAACGATGGGGTATGGTGTAAATGACGTCACTAGTCTCATGTTGAGGCAATAACACGCGTCCTTCCTAAGAGCTGCTTGCAGGTTTTGGGGCATGGTTGATGGATGCTGACGTGATGCAAAATGTTTCCCTAATGCATCCCAGATAAGCTCTGTGGGAATCACAGCAGGTCAGGTCGTGTGTACAGTATCTTCCGTTTCCAAGGAAACATCAACCACCTGTACGAAGTCTCATCCCAAGCTCCTCGCAACAACCATACAGGAGGTCCCAAGATCAATTCACGATGCCTGGCAGGAGTTAAACCTTGCTGATTCACCTGTATAATTTAATGGAGAGGTGTCCGACTGGTCAACTTAATGCCTGCCCATATCATTAAGTGTCCTTCTCGACATCGATCTGTTCCCACAACGTTTGGGTCCAGACGAGAATCCGTCAAAAATCACTCTCCAAACCATAATGGGACTCATCTGTGAAAGAACATCGTTCCACTGTTTGATCCCCGAGGTGGTATGTTGACGACTCCACTCCCGACCTTACCTTCTGTGAAGTCGTGTCAAAGGTACACATACAGCAGCTCTCCGGCAATAAGGGCTACCTTGCCAAGGCTTTCTGTCCGCCCTTTGCTTCGATACAAGTCCAGTGGATTCTGCGAGGTCAGATATCAGTTTTCGTGCTGTACTAAGGCGGTACCATCGTGCCCTGTCGCATCTCTCCGATGTCACACGTGGTCGGCCCTGCACTGATTTTTGGGACACTATTCGGTCTCTACAAACTGTCGCCACATCCTAGATACAACCAAACGCTACACATTACGTGATCGGACCAAATCAGTTTGCGACTGTCCTGTTTCCATTTTTATTATGGCCCTGCTCCACGAGAATCTAGTAGTAGGCGTCTTCTCTGTGCCGTACTGCACCGTCTGTGACTGTGTAGATGGCGATTGTGGATGTGGGATTACACGGTAAATATTGTCTCATTTGAGAGGTGGAATCGTTGGCGTCGTTGTCCGTTGACCGGAATGTCATTATCTATGCAGAACACACAATCGAAGGACATCTGTTAACAGCTGGTATGGTTACACCGTGAAATAAACACAGGACGTGGAAATAGCAGTTTATTGCTTTAATTTTGGACTCCAGTGTAGTATCAAAACACAAATGCACATCATGCAAAACAATTCTTCCCCAAAGGGCAAAAATTTGGACTCAGAAGCCACGAAAAAAAATGAAACATATGAACCACTGCAGTGCAAGTTCAATTTCAGCTAGTGAGAACATGGAAAAAGAAGTAGTCGTGGTGATAATTTGTAAAACACAAACGGATGAAGAGTGTGACCTACTAGTAACGATTACAGAGTAACTGCTAGTGGTGCTATGACACTAAAAGCAAAGAGCGCCTAATGACCAGCGGTTTCAATTTTCAATCAGATTAACACAGCGAAGAACTAAAGTAACAAGCTGGGCTACTTCGGACAAAGGATAGTTGGGTCGTAAATTGTATATTTATTCTTTACCGGTTTTAGTTATTACAACCAACTTCACAGGAGGAAAACAATATACACCGATAGATGATGTGTACTCTTTTTTTTGTGAAGTTCGTTGTTGTACCTGGAACCGATACTACGCCATCACAATATTCATAATATTATTATTGGGGGGGGGGGGGGGGGGAGGGGGTCATTGTTAAGAGGGACTTCCATTTCAAATATTACAGCAGTAGTAGGCTGATATGACACTGTGGTCAACGTTAATTGTGATTTCATCTTGGAGACTGCTGAAACCTCCACACATCCACTTGTCTCCTGATACAATTTCTTATCGTCTCTTGCTTTTCTAAAAAGTTGACGGTCACGTAAATAGCGTAAAACCAGAAGCATAAATAAATGTGGAGACCAGACATCTGATGTTTCACCTCAAACCACAGAATAACTTAAAAAAGTTGACCGTTCGCATGACAACCAATTTACACGAAGTGAAGTTGATAAAATGAATCAAACATTTCTAGATCAAAACCTATATCATTTATTCCGTAAGTATTACCGTTTTGAAATCAGCACTGCATAGGTAACAAACGTTGAATGCAAGATCTCCTCGAATCGTTTGGTAACTCGAGGTCAGAATGGAGAGTGCGCGCCACCCAGTCCCAATGCGATGCCATTAGCACCCAGCGTCGTACAATTTCATCGAAAAGCATAGCAATGTTATAGTTTCAGGAAGAGAGTAAGAGAAAATGACAATGTCCGCAATTATCCTGGTAAACGAATTCGACATAACTTAATCGTTTAGATCAAATATTCTGAATTATTCTCACTTAGGTGTTCAGACAGAGGTATCAAATTTATGTTTACGCTCCAGTCAGCTCGTTCCAAAAGAAACTGCCGCTTACTTCACCATTTATGTTTCGCGACAAGCGCAAGTACTGATTGCGGTAGTACACAAGCTATAAAAGTGCAGTGCATAGGCGGAGCAGTCCTCTGTTCTCGAGTGGTTCACGTGAAAAGTTGCTGACGTGATTTATGGGCGTAGGACAGGAAATACCAGACTATGAAAGCGGAGTTGTAATTGGAGATAGACATGTGGGGCACTCCATTCTGGAAATCTTGAGGGAATTCAGTATTCCGAGGTACATAGTGTCAAGAGTGTGACGCGAATACCAGATTTAAGGCATTACCTCTCACCACGGAAAACGCAGTGGTCTACGGCATTCCCATAACTACCGAGAGCAGCGGCGTTTGTCCAGAGTTATCAGTGCTAACACACAATTCACACACCCTGAAATAACCGCAGGTATCAACGTGGGACATAAGACGTATTTGTTAGGACAGTGCGGCGAAATGTAGAGTTAATGGGCTGTGGCAGCAGACGACCGACGCGACTGCCTTTACTAAGAGCACGACATCGCCTGCTGCCCCTGGGCTCGCCACCATATCGGTTGGACCCCAGACACCAGGAAAACAGTGGTCTAGTCAGATGAGTCCCGATTTCATTCGGTAAGAAATAATGGTAGGAGTGTGGCGCAGATCGACGAAGCCATGGACACAAGTTGTTACAAAGGTCTTGTGCAAACTGGTGGAGACTCCGTAATGGTGTGGGCTGTGTTTCATGGAATGGGCTGGGTTCACTGGTCCAACTGAACCGATCATTGACTGGATGTGGTTGGGACCGTTTGAATGATTCATGGACTTAATGTTCCAAAAGGTGTCACCTGGCCACATTTATCAGCGATTGGTTTAAAGAACGTTCTACATCATTCGAACTAATGATCTGCCCATCCCGATCGCTCGACACGAATCCCATCGATCGACATAAGCGAGAGCTCACTCCGTGCACAAAACACTGCGCGGGCATCACTTGCACAATTATGGATAAGGGATAGTGTGGATCAAAATTCCTGCACGGAACTTGGTTCAGATGGCTCTGAGTAGTATGGTACTTAACATCTGAGATCATCAGTCCCCAAGACTTAGAAACTACTTAAACCTAACTAACCTAAAGACATCACACAAATACATGCCCGAGGCAGGATTCGAACCTGCGAACGTAGCAGGCGCGTGGATCCGGACTGAAGCGCCTAGAACCGCTCGGTCACAAAGGCCGGCCGCTTGGAACTTCCAGCGACTTCTGGAGCCCATGACACGTCGAGTTGGTGCACTATGCTGGACAAAAGGAGGTCAGACACGACAAGAGGAGGTATTCCACGACTTCTGTCACCGCAGAGTAACACGACATAATTTTGTCATCTAGATTACATATTCTGAACTGTTCTCACGTAAGAGATGACACACAGGTAGAAAATTTATGTTTTGGGTCCAGGAAGTTGGTTCTAGCAGAAACCTCATCTTACTTCATCATTTAGGTTACGAATTTTCCGCCTTAGCGATCACTGGGACAACAAGGAAGCGCTTTCTGATGCAGCTGTATTCTAGCTTAGTGTTGGTCTTTCAGGGCTTATGACTGTGTTACTTTTCTGGCTCTAAATGTAAACCATATTTTTTACCTCTTCTATACAAGAGACACTAGAAGGCAGGTCGACAATCAGTGAAAACGTCCTAAAATACTTTCTCCCCCCCCCCCCCCCGTAAGTTCTGTTGCTACATTGATTTTGTAACCTGCAAGTACGCAGGTGAAGAACTTTCTGAATTTCACACCTGTAGCCACCAGCTTTGTCTGCTTCTGTTAATTGTGTTCACTTAATTATGACATTCGATGATTTATTAACTGGATTTCTTTATGTATCTGCTTCTATTACAACATGTGCATTCTGCCGGCTGCAGTGGCCGAGCGGTCCTAGGCGCTTCAGTCTGGATCCGCGCGACCACTACGGTCGCAGGTTCGAATCCTGCCCCGGGCATGTATGTGTGTGATGTCCTTAGGTTAGTTAGGTTTAAGTAGTTCTAAGTTCTAGGGGACTGATGACCTCAGATGTTGAGTCCCATAGTGCTCAGAGCCATTTTCGTTCTTTCAGTATAGTTCTGGATTGCAAGTTCAATATGTGGATTGAACGTAGACACAGACTGTATCGAAGCCAGATGTGAATTTTATCTAGGTAATTGGTGACAATCTGGGATATTATGTGTTACAAAACATAAACAATTTTCATAATGTTATCTTTTTACACTTAATTCACTTGTATTAGGACAGAGCATACACAATTTTTTTCCATTAGTTAAATGAACACACCAGAGAAATATAAGAAGCAAATGAATCAGTATCAATATAATCTTCCACAATGCTCGGATTGTTTTCGACTTCCAGCTGTAGACAATATGTTGGTAGCACTCCGTCTCCTTGCATATTATTCTGTGGTAAAAGACGGAAAAACTGTGCAGTTTAGCGTAACGATGAGGCGAAGGTGTCACAAATGGCGATATGGACTGCACAGTGAAGGCCTCGGAATCCACTATCAGAGTCAAAGTTTAACAGATCTTTGCAATATTTCAGATCAAATGAGGCGGAAGGAGTAGATAACATTCTTTCTGAATTTCTGAATACATTGAGAAACATTGATAAATTAGGTTAGCTATTAACTTAATACTGCGGCCATGAAGTAGACGAAGTGAAGGAATTCTGATACCTTGGAAGCAACATAATATACGGCAGACTGAAGCAAGGAGCACATAAAAACAGAATAGCGGGGAGAAAGAGGTAACTACTGGCGTATGTAAATCTGCACGTATAAAGCGTCGGTCTTAACCTGAGGAAGATATTTCCGAGGACGTACGCATGAACAGCGGCAATGCGTGGTAGTGAATCAGGCGCAGTGGGAAAACCAGAAAAGATTAGAAATGAAGCAAGTGAGATGTGATGCTCTGTAAGGATGTTTAAAATTAAGTTGAGTGATAAGATATCAGGAATGAAGAGGTTCTCTGCGGAATTCGTGAAGAGGCTGCCTGGAGCAATTTAGGGAAATCACGGAAAATCTAAATCAGGATGGCCGGACGCGGGATAGAACCGTCGCCCTGCCGAATGCGAGTCCTGTGTCCAACCACTGCGCCACCTCGCTAGGTATGACGCAGAAGAGAATGACAGCGAAACATAAAGAGATAATTACAATGAGTTGGGTTGAATTAACGAGTGAGAAGGCGCAGCTAGGATTGGATGGGTATGAGCGACTTAGAGCAATGGACTAATCGGTATTATTGAATTGCAGTTAAGGGAACTTGTGATGGTTTCATGTTTTTTTAAGAAAAAAAACACCATCAAAATGTTCGCATTTCAAAATTTTTTGGAAAAAGTTAGGCCCATTTCACACCGGGAAACTGGTGACGGGCACCAACGACGGTCACCGACAGAGTTACATTCATCTGAACTGGACCATTCACACCGGGACACTACACCGCCTCACCTAGCCACTGTGACCCAGCAGTGACTCACTATCGCCACATGTGACGGACGGGATCACTGCGTTCACAGCAATCACCGCTGGGCGTGCATTAGCACTGGGACACAGACCACAGACACAGCACTGCAGATTTGCCAACAGACAGGCAGTCATTTCTGACACATTATATATTATTCTGTATACACTGTAGCCATGAGTTTAGATTTAATTAACATGGAAGATTTTATAAGTGAACTATAAAGTCGTCCTGCTATTTGGGATGTCAAGAGCGATGACTATTGCAACAAAGTGGTGGCTAGGAGGGTAGTAACCTCTAAGCACATTTGCGTCCCTCGCCCCCTTTTCTTCTGCGTCTTAAGTCGTTCCGCCTCATCGTCCAAAAATAGAGTTAAAATATTATTCTTAATTACAATTATTCACGCATATGTGGTTACTACAATATTGAATTTTATTTATTTATTGCAATATTGTTGAGGTACAAGTTCCTGACACACTATAATTTGAATTGTAAGTTTCAATCAGTTCAGTGAATACAAGAATGTGACTTCTTACAGTTAACACAGTAATAATTGCACATTGTACATCATAAATACAAAGCCAGATGAACAATTAACATTAACGTTCAAGTAACTTTTCTAGCGATTACATTTTTTTGCAGCTGCCAAGCTACCTCACCTTGAGGGCTAACGACGTAGTTTGCAAAGTCACCTCTGATACTGTTCGCAATTTTTTCTCCACGAACTAAACGAGGTAACATGTCCTGCAATTCCTGAATCATTAACGTATCCTCTAACTACATGAAGAATATAAAACCATCCTTTCTCCAGCCTATCATGAAGCAGTGTATGTACGTGTAATAAACGTTCTGTCTTCCTTCTCCTCCTCCTCCTCCTATTTCTCCTCCTCCTGCTTAGAAGTACCAACAAAAGGCCCTCCTCGCTCGGGTCCATTTCACTAACTAATCAGGTGGCAATACCAGCAGTGTCGGGCACCGGTGATCCAGGAGTGTTCACCACAGTTACCGGTGACCGTCATTAGCGACCGTCCCCAGCGTCCCAGTGTGAAACGGGCCTTAAAGGTGCTGAGGAAGGTTGAATGAGGCAGCTGGTACCTCACTATTCAGCCAGAGTCCTAAAATAAACAGAAACGTATTCACATTTTTCGTGCTCCTGTAGGAGCACTTTTCTGCTCGTTTCAGAAATGTCGATATTTTTAGCATCTTTATCTCTTAGTGATACAAGGTGTGTCTCTACTATGAATCGTTGGCAATTTTTCTCTGGTGTTTCGGCAGAAATTTCGTTTGTTCAGTGTACAGCTACGGTCAGCCCAAACACATACTCCTGATCACATCTTTCATGCGATACCAGTGTCGATGGAAACAATCGGTTACAAACAAAGTCATTTTTAAAGCTGAATTTAACAAATTCAAATGGCTCTGAGCAATATGGGACTTAACATCAGAGGTCATCAGTCCCCTAAAATTTAGAACTACTTAAACCTAACTAACCTAAGGACATCATACACATCCATGCCCGAGGCAGGATTCGAACCTGCGACTGTAGCAGTTGCGCGATTCCAGACTGAAGCGCCTAGAACCACTCGGCCACCTGAATTTTACATACCAGTTAGATAGAGAGGTCGCAGATTAGTGTAGCACGATATTCGTGTTACCGATACGTGTTAACATGGACAGTATAAGATGAATAATAAACCAGTACTCCAACAACGACACAGTAGCGCTGCTACCGCATCATCGATGCTGTCTGGTTTGTCTTCCCGTTTTACTGTCCATGTTAACATATATCGTTAACACGAATATCACAGTATACTAACCTAGGACCGCCGTATCTAATGGGTATCTAAAATTCCGTTTTAAAAAGAATTTTGGTCGTAACGAGAAACGAACCAGCAATTTCCGTCTACACTGGGAGTCGCATGAGGGGCGTGATGAGTAGTAATTGCTTGGGGTGGCTGCCGTTACACATGGCAAAAACGAAATTGTAATATCTGCCGAAAGACCAGACGAAAAGCCCTTGACTATTCTTATAGGAGACATTTTTATATAGAGAGTGACTGAAAAGTAATGTCCCATCGGACAAATTCTACGCTGGTGAATCAACAGTGTTGACCAATAGGAGAAATTCTTGTTCACGGATATGTAGGAGCGATCATTCGAAGAACAAAGGTCTATAAAACGTAGGCTTTGAAGAGGTGCTGAGAAATACGTCTTCTACTAAACAGTTGCTAATGGCTCTTAAATTATGAATGTTAGAGCACATTTTTACTGGGCGTCTTTGTTTCTATCACCTGTGATTGTGTGTAGGTGGCGTTCTGATTCACATGCGCGTGCTCAAGTAAAGGACCATACGAATGAGCTCATATCAGCAACACAGCAGCTATCTGCATGATCTGCAAAATGCATTGCAGTTGACAGTAGAGTTTTGAACAAAATTTGAGAGAATATGTTAACAAGTAAAGAATCCATTAGATCACAATGTTTCATTTACGATCACCTTTGTTTGCCTTCTTCTCTGTTTATTTTCCATTAGCTTCCTCAGAAATAGCTAAGAACAGGACATAAGTTTATAGATTCTGGTCGAATATGAAGTATGTTAGCGGCGAGGAACCATCAATGCCTTCTCTGCACGATAGGAATGGAAATACTGTCGAAGACAGTGTTGCCAAAGCTGAGTTACTAAACAAAGGCTTCCGAAATGCCTTCAAAAAAGAAGACGAATTAAATATTCCAAAATTCCAATCGTGAACAGCTGCCAACATGAGTAACGTAGAAGTAAATATCCTCGGAGTAGTGAAGCAACTTAAATCACTTAATAAAACCAGGTCTTCTTGTCCAGACTGTATACCAATTAAGTTCTTTTCGGGGAATGCTGATGCATTGATTAACAATCATATACAACCGTTCGCTCGACGAAAGATCCATACCCAAAGACCAGAAAGTTGCACAGGTCACACCAATATTCAAGAAAGTTAGCAGGAGTAATCCACTAAATTACACTCCCATATCGTTAACGTCGATATGTAGCAGGACTTTACAACCTATCTTGTGTTCGAGCACTATGAATTACCTCGAAGAAAACTGTCTATTGACACACAGTCAACATGGGTGTAGAAAACATCGTTCCTTTGAAACACAACTAGATCTTTATTCAAATGAAGTGTTGCGCGCTATTGACAGGTGGTTTCACATCGATTCTGTATTTCAGGATTTCAGGAAGGCTTTGGACACAAACGGCTAGTAGTGAAATAGCGTGCTTATGGAATATCGTCTCAGTTATGAGACTGGATTTGTAATTTCCTGTCAGAGAGGTCACAGTTCGTAGTAATTGATGGAAAGTCATCGAGTAAAATAGAAGTAATATAGGGCTTTCCCGAAGGTAGTGTTACAGGCCGTTTGCTGTTCCTTATCTATATAAACGATTTGGGGACCTTGTGAGCAGTCGTCTTCGGTTGTTAGTAGATGACGCAGTCGTTTATAGAGTAATTAAGTCATCAGAAGATCAAAACAAACAGCAAAACGATTTAGAAAAAAATATCTGAATGGTGCGAAAAGTGGCAGTTGACCCTGAATCACGGAAAGTGTGAGCTCGTCCACACGAGTGCTAAAAGGAACTCGTTAAACTTCGGTTACACGATAAATCAGTCTAATCTGAAAGACGTAAATTCAACTAATACCCAGGTATTACAATTACGAACAACTTAAATTGGAAGGAATCATAGAAAACGTTATGGGGAAGGCTAACCAAAGACTGCGTTTTATTGGCAGGACACTTAGAAAATGTAGCAGACCTACAGAGGAGGCTGCCTACACTACCCTTGTCCGTCCTCTTTTAGAATACTGCTGCACGTTGTGGGATCCTTACCAGATAGGACTGACAGAGTGCATCGAAAAAGTTCAAAGAAAGGCAGCACGTTTTGTACTATCGCGAAATATAGGAGAGAGTGTCACAAAAATTATTCAGGATTTGGGCTGGACATCATAAAAAGAAACGCGTTTTTCGTTGCGATGGAATCTTCTTACGAGGAACGATCACCAAGATAAAATAATGGACGTCAGAGCTCGTACGGAAAGATATAGGTGTTCATTCTTTCTGCCCGCTGTACGAGATTGGAATAATAGAGAATTTTGAAGGTAGTTCCACGAGCCTTCTGCCAGGCACTTAAATCTGATTTGCAGAGTATCCATGTAGATGCAGATGTAGATATGACGTATTTTGTTGAAGATTTCTATTACTGTCACCCATGCTGACTCTCAGTTATATTTTTCTGTGTGTGACTTAAACATTTCTGTGTATTTACTGAGAAGCCAATAATTTTTGCACCATTAACTTGCCCGTCTAACGCTAATGATTATTGTACCCCGGTACCTTGCGACTGAGCTCGTGACATAGTAACGTCGACGCGCTGAGTCTGAGGTCGTGCCGCAACTGATAACTTTTGTGGCTGGTAACTGTTCAATCCGACCTCAGTTGCGCAACATGTGACCGCCCGTGAGCGCCAGTTTCCAATAGTTAGGCAGGGGCCGCGTAAAGGCAAAGTTAGCCGCAGAGCCTGTTACCAACAATAACGCTGTACGAACAGCGGAAACAAGTTGACACACACTTCCACGTGGAACCAGACCTTGTGATCCAACTCATGCTGCGGATACGAACATATTACTCTGGAAGAGCGTAATGTCAAATATATGACGAGAAGGGCTAGCACAATTTTCGGAAAGGTTACACGATCGACTGAAAGCTAAATATGTAGCTGTCTAAAATTAAAAGCCACTGTATCTCGTACGCCATTGTTGTCTGTTGGTTAAGGTGTAGTTAACGCCAAGAAGTTGACATAATTTTCCAGGCATTTGTGTTTAAATTGAACCTATAACATTTCAGTACTTGAAACACACTTACAGCGCATGCTCTGAGTCGTATATTCCTACATGTTTGACATACACAAACGTCTCTTACATCAGTAAGAACGTGGAAGACTTTAAGGGTACTTAATACATATTCACGGTGGATATTTTCCAGCAATATGTGCGACGTGTGAACTGTTACGCGATCGACGGCTCGCTCCACGTCTTGTGGAACTTAGTCCGCGGCATTAAGGGGGCGACGCACGTTTGCCTTGCGAGTGTCGTTGAGGCCGTGGTTCAGAGTGAGGTACTATCTGAATCAACACGGACAGCGTAATTCTACGGGGTAACGGGCCTGATATTAGTTCTGCCACCTATTCGACTTCCAAGTGGGTGTGGCTAAGCATCTTCCGGACACAAGAGACCTGCACTGGAAACTGGAGTGAACACATTGTTCTTTTGGCCGAGGTGGAGGTGAACGGAGGGCCGTCGTCATTCACATTTCTTCTTGCGGCTCCAAGTTTTGCAGTGTTTGTCATCGCACAGTGGCTCTGTATGCTCGGTGAGCTACATTTAGTTCGTCACTTCGGGCCGAGACCACGCGGCAGTCGTAAAGACTGATCTTGCTCTCGGCTGTGAGCGTGGGAATTGTGACTGGTTCGCTTCCTGCGAGTGTTTGTGCTCTGCTGCTTCTACATCGCTTCCGGATCAGCATTCTCTGTCCGTGTGTCTGGCCAGGCGATCTGAGGAATGTGTCGGTGCTATCAAAACATAATAGCTTCCACTTTGCAGTTGCCATGGCGTTGTGATATGACGGTGTGTTTTAAATTGTTCAGTTTTGTAAATTGCAGTAAAGTTTCTTGTGTCATTATTTAGACATTCAAAGTAATTTTCTTTTGTCTGGTAAGTTGTGTGCAAAATTATAAAGTCGCTTTTTTTAGTTATTTGGAGCCCGTAAGCTTATGCGCCTTACTGGGGCAAATTTTATTGAATGCATTTTGGTGGTTTATACTTCTAAGCCGAAAATATGTGTACATAAGTGAGGCTCCTCAGCCAACCGCTGGCCTCTCCCTTCCAAGATGGGGGAACGTTTTACTCGATTTACACAGTAAGACTCAGTTCTTACATTTTTTGACACGCCCTTCAACAAAACCCCACGTTTCAATTTCACAGAATGTGCATATGGTTATTGAAATTGTACATTTCAAATTTGTTGGTGTTCAGATACGTAGTAAACTGCCGTGGAAAGCCCACGTTCAGGATCTTGTTAAAAGTCGTAATGCTGCCATTTTTACTATTCGAACTGTATCTGAAGTAAATGGTAGTTCGACATGAAAAGTTGTCTTCTTTGCCTATTTTCATTTGCTTATGACTTATAATATTATATTTTGAGGTAGCTGTTCCCATTCTCAAAGGATATTTTTGGGTCAGAAACGGGTGCTTCGGGCAATAACTGGTGTATGTTCGTGAACCTCTTGTCAACCCCTGTTCGCTAGTCTGGATATTCTGACATTGGCCTCTCAATATGTATATTCATTACTGTCGTCTCTTGTTAACTGTATCAACGTATTCCCAAGAATTAGCAGCTTTTACTCAATACTAGGCAGAAGTCCAATCTGCATTCCTTGATTCTGGTTCACAAATATGTGCAGCACACTGCTGCATCCAATTTCAATAAGCCACCACATAAATCTAAGCATCAACCCACAAGCTTTAAAATCGAAGCTTAAGAGTTTCCTCACGGGTCACTCCCCCCTTCAATTCTGTCGAGGAGCTCCTTGAAAAATTAATCTGATTCCTGTGTAATATTGTTGACTGCGTTTACGTAAACTTATGGCTCCTCTTTTTTGGGTTCATAAACATTTTTTTTATCTGTTGTTACTTTTAAGTTGTAATTTCATGTACTGGCACGTTCCATGACCTTGGAGGTTTGTTCCTCTATTTGGTCCTCCTGAACTACACGTATGAAATAAAATATAAAAATATAAATAAAAATTAATTTAAAAAAATTAAATTTACTTATCTCTTCATCAGGTTCTCACTGTATGTTCGTGCCTTGGAGCGTGTTTACACTGGTTGCTTAGAAAAGAAGTACAGTGAGCAACGAATCGCACCTGCCACAAATAATGTTGGGCCCATTAATCCTGGCCAATATTGATTATCCCTTGCTACTGTAGTGTTATCTTGAAGGAGTAAGAAAGGACGACAGGCGCTCCAAGGCGCGGAAGCAGAGCCGATGCTGAGGGCAGACGAAAATAGGAGAGATATCGTTACATGAAGTAAACCATGATCCGATCTTCCGCGGTGAAACGATTTTGGAAGACCGAGTCCAATATTTCGGCTTTCTCTCTGTTAGCTTCCGCTACCGTGGCAGTGTGACAACTGAGCGAATGAATATAGGACTTCGAACCGCTTAGTGATTTTTACCTAAGTCCACAACCTCTTAGGGTTTTTAGTCAGTTCGGTTGACTAAATTTTACTTTTAGTGACTGAGCGCTTCTGTCATTGTTCTACTGACGCTCATTTTCGCTCCATTCTGCTTCCATTTTTTGATTTCTCTTTAATTTATGACGAAGCTGTCTTTTTTTCTTTTACCTTGCAGTTTTCTGACACGGCTATTAATCCACAGTGAATCTTTCCCTACCTATAAGAACTTACTCGGAACATTATTGCCTACTGCACATTGAACGATGAGCTCTCATTTTTACCATTTTTCTCCAAATCGTGCTCAGCGCTGAATATTTGATACTAACTATTCAGATGTTCTGATATTTGTATAATGTCACTCTTGATACGCAAAAATATTTTCCTGCCTTCCTTAACATTCCTTGCAAAACCAGTAGTCATAGTTGCTGTAACAGCCGTATCATCACTGGCACCTTGCTCTACGTTAACTGATGCGATAAATTTTCGTTCCCGTTATCTTCACGGGTTGGCTCTCTAATTATCTGTTCGAAGTAATTTTCGGACAAAACATTCCGAATAATGTCACACGAATCTCTGTTGGCACCAGTTTTGATAATAGGAATCTCCCAATCTACACCTGGCTAGCTGGCCAGCCTCGTTACAGTGGCATGATCAGGAAAATCATTAATGATATTTTGCAAGTTCGTTCTGAAGCACTTTACGACTACAGCTTCTGACCCAAGTGGTCTTTAAAAACATTCGATTACCCTTTTTGACCGACCGTTGATGCATAACTTCACCCAGATTAAATAACATGATAACGTCGCTAGGTGTTATCGAGCTCTTCACTGCAGTAAGTACGCCGTACCGTTAGCGCATATCTTATTCTAGTGATAAATATTGGAATCGGAGCTTAAGATTTCATATCTGATCACGTCCGATTTAAAACAATTTTCTGTTTCTATCATATAGTCATTATAGCTTTCAATAAGCTACTTGTAGTGCCCTTCGTTGGATGTTCCAGCAGTTTCCCAAAATCATATTAAACTTTCCTGTATCTGATCTGTGAGAGCAGCATTTCTGAGAACGTTGTGGGTGGTGTAGCTTCGACTTTGGCAGGCAATTCATCTGTTCATCTGTGATCCCAAGGGGGTTCTTTCTAATCTAAGGAAAGGAACCCTAGTAGCCACTTTCTGTGTGTAGTGCACCTCTGACCTACTGATGGAAACCCTTTGCAGTGCGCACCTGACGCATTAAAGGAAAATATACAATTCTCCACCTAATATCTGAGGTCGACATAATTCACCACACAGTCGTCTGAGCCTCTGATTCAGACCTTCCACTCTACTCCAAACCAGAGGATTCCAATCAATTATGGGTACGATGGGTACGATGCTAAGGCCTGTACCCCACGTGCAGTGATACTGTCCCTCACAAAGCCGAAAGGGACCGAGGATATCCTCAAAAAACAAGCAGCAGACATTATTTGTGCCTACATGTGCCACTATTTGGAGCCGGTAACACCCAGGGTGGTCGATTAGTCACTGGGTGAGCCTCCACGTCACGCACGAGACCCCACCCGTCCCTGCCGCTGGCAACCATATTGAGTGCACAAGTGCATTCTTTTCCGCCATGCATGCTATTTCCCTGAGGGGCCCCATTACCCACCTAATGTTGGAAATTCCAATGACTGGCTTAACCACCCTCTGCACTTGTCCGTACTGGGCAAGAAAATCGGCCTCTGGTCCAACAGGCGTGCAGTGCTGGATCAGAGTTATCGTCAACACTAGGTAGCACCTCGTACCTGTAGCTAAGGCGTAAGGAGGCAGCCGTGTGGCCCGTTCACTCTTTCGCCTTCTGCGCAGTGACCACGCGGATCCACATCTCTCCGCCAGTGACTCGCGAGTCAGAACGGATCGCTCAGATGTTGCGTATCGAAAGACGCAGCGACAGGTAAGTAACCAAGAGATTCCAATGGCATCAAAGGTGTTGCAGGTCTTGTCACTGGCTCCCCGACGTTGCCACAGCTTTGAGCATTACCCTGAAACTTGTCTGTCTGGACCGACACAGCTTCCAGCCGTTTATAGACGGCAGCCACTTTTCCTAGAGTCCAGTCACAACAAGCACAATCCCTAGGCACACATCATGCTATATAAAAAAATTGAATAAGATCTCAAAAACACGAACAAAGTAGTCATGCGTAACATAGAAAGTACCAGGAGAGCCCTGCAAAGAGAAAAGTCTCCTACTCGGGTGCTACTTAGGTTGGAATGTATGCAAAATATAACGATAAGAAAATAATAACATTAAAAACTGATGTAACGAGTTCTCACTATAGAGTGTGATCGCAAGGTCTGCAAGTTCTTAAATCAAATACGTTTCTCTACGGTGAATGGATGTATCAGCAGTTACTTTTTACTAGAAAATCTGCTTACAAAAAAGCTACTGCAGGATATAGATACACAGAGTCTAAGGCACTGATGTGAACTACACGCTTTGCATTAACATGAGGTTTAAACGTGGTCACGTGACGTGTGTCGTGGCGTTTCTGGCGGCGTAAAATTACACCAGGAAGCCACCTAGCCCAGGGACATACATTAAGATTTACGCAAAAAAACTTCGAGTAAGTTGGTAAACACAAGGCTACACAGTAACATAGACAGGCACAGCTCACTTCTTTACAGAAGTACGTGGAAACAGACACTAAACTTAATTACCATGTATCAGCCTACTGCTTCAGATGCTACCACTACAGGGACGTCCTATTGGTTCGACTTCTGCCGCTGTGCTACAAACAACTGAAACCATCTCGTGTTTGTATAAAATTTTTCTTAACAAAAAGAACAAAAAGAATTCAAAATATATCCTGGAGATGGGTACCAAGGAACAATACTGGATGCAGTGTTCTTTAAATTACTTAAACCGGAGCAGCAGGCCACAGACAAGTACATTTTCTACTCGAAAGGTGTTTCCTTTACTATGGCAGTCTGGGACTCCGAACTGTCGCAGACTGCTCTCTTGTGACGGAACTGTGCATTCCATGTCTATTGAATTTCTGATTTCTGTAGATGGAATGCACCCACATGCTTCTAGTGGCTCTGCGGCTGTATCATTGCAGATGGTCGGTAATAAGACACATCTGCCTTAATGGTTGTGACTACTGTCACTTTGCATACAAATAGTCCTTAATATTGATTATGTTCCAGGTTGAAAAACAGTTCCCTAGCAACTACTACAGAATCCTGAATGAAAAGATGAGTTCTGGATTGGAAGCAATTTTTTTTTTCTCAGCAGCACCACAGACTTCAGCAGTAAAGTGATTTCGGACAAATGAAACTGAGGAATCTGAAGAACCAACTTCCGCTACAGTCACGGCATTCGACCGAGTTAGCACTCTGTTACTTCCATCTAAACCAATGTGTAAGAAAGGTGATAGTTTAAAAATGAACTGAAAATGTTACTGTAAACATTGTCAGTTACTTTGTACACTTTAAGAAATTTCATTCCACAGATGGAATCACCCAACTGGAAAAACATACTAAGCATTGACAAGTAGAATTTCAAATTCTTAATTGTAATGTTACCATGATGACGACTTTTATGATACGAATTCGAATGTAGAGTTGACTGGCTCGAGAAGGACTGAACTGAAATATGTAGGCTGCAGCATATGCAATGTGTCTGTTTTTGGTGGTATTTTGTAACCAGTTATGTCACACATAATCGCTTGTTCGCCGTAATTTACTGACAATTACGTCACCCAAAAGGCTGGATATTTGCAACAACGGTAATAACAAGACGAGCCAGGTACATTCAACTGGCAACAATTGGGGAACCTGTCACGAACGATAGTCCCTATAAAATCCATACTCTGTGGGCTGTATCCAATAATCTCACTAAAATAAGACGGTACTTAAAAATGCGAGTAGAAATATTGACAACAGATTCATGATAAAGTGACACGAATTACTTGAAATGTGTAAAAGCCCACCTCTGTGTCACAGTTATTATAAAATTTCGCGTTCACTATTAAGAACAGATATAGAAAAAATTAAATTACGGAAACATCAACGGAATATGAACCCATATGGACCACCACAGCCTTTAGCAGTGAATAAGAGGGCTAGTAACAAGACAGAACTGTAATTGCAGGTCCATCGAACTGCGGCAAGACAAATTTTCTCATGTCACTATTAGCACCTTCAGCTGGACTCCACTTCGAGCATGTATGTGTATTTTCAAAATCACTGTTTCAGCCCAATACCAATTATTACAGGAGCTATTTCAGGTTGTAGACGGTGTGACGTACAAGATATTGAATGAGCGCAGTCATATCCCTCCAGCGGAAAACTAAAGGCAAACACAGAGCTCATATTTGACGATGTTGCAGTGGAGATCAAATTTGACAACATTTCTGTTTTCGACGCCATACGGCTGTAGATGTATCTTACCTGAGTCAGACATATTCCAGAATACCGAAAGAAAACAGCTGGTGAGGGCTAATGCAAAGCTAATTATAACATTCACACAGGAAAATCTGAATACAGAAGGCATTTGCCACGCTCATGTCGGAACCGATATAGCATTAAACGATTTTGCAAAGGTATGGGCAAATAGTAGGAATCATAGTATGAGTTTCTCGTTATTGATAAAACAAGAAAACTTAATGATGACGGGTGTAGAGGGTACATCCAGAAGTTCCTATACATATCTGTGGCTTGGTGCTAAAAAGGCCAATGTCCAAAATCTCCATTTTCAGCTTCGGCTGATTGAAGTTTTGCTGTGCAATTCTCAATGGAATTAAACTGCAACAAATTGGTGTACTGACATTTTTCCTTTTAATTTATTATTTTATGTACATTGTGACCCATATATACCTATTTTTTAAAAAAATTAGCTATTTAAAATTTTATCAAGGACACTAGCCTTTTCTAAGTATTTTCTTCGTGTTTTAATATAGGATATTTGCTGTTACGTTATTAATACATGACTGAGTATTGCGATGTTACAAATTATTATTACTGAAATACCATATTTAATTGTCACGAAACTCACAAATTCGGGCTAATAACAATATTTAGAAAATATTAGAGCATTATGTAAGAGGAATGAACACACAATTAGAATACTCTATTGTCAATATTTTTTATTTTGTAGTAATATTTCATGTACAACATGCAGGTGATACTTTCAAACTGTTCAAGAAACAATGTAGATACAACATGTGAAAACGGCTTAGTTATTACTAGTTTTATGTAATAGTGTCATTGATTACAACTTGTTTGTTCACATACATTAGAAGTTATAAACAAAGTAGAAATTAAAACTTTATGAGATAAAGAACGATATTAGCTCAGTTAAAACACACACTAGTTCTCCTCATCTTCAAACTCACAATCAGTGTCATCATCCCCATCATAGGTGCACGCCAAACTATTGACGAAAGTGGCGTAGTACATTCTGCCACTGCTACTTATGAATGGCATCAAAGATTTCAGGTCATTTAACGTTTCTTTTGACAGAACAATGGTTGGTTTGATATAGGCTGCAGGCTAGCTTGGTTTTTGCTCCCATGCCGTTTCCCTTTTTTTCTACTTATGTCCAATACTTTTAACGGTACATTATCTTGAAGAGTGGTTTTGTACAACAACTTGCCATGTGAATATTCATTAAACGCATATTTAACCACCTAACACTGTTCCAATACACAATTTCCGCTTTCAGCCCTGTGGATAAAGATGTTTTTCATGAGGGACTTGAAATCAAAGAACATTTGCTCCATTTCGAATACAATAACATTTGGATCACACTGTATGTACCTGATGAAGGTCACCCAATCCCTTGGAATTTCAATGGGGTCTACAGACTTTTTTTTTTTGCTCTCTCAATAAGGGCATGAATTGTGTCAGTTTCTATTTGAGTAGGACCTGGCTCAAAGAATTTATGGTGGATTACAAGTGGATGCCATTCTTCGTGACGTTTTTGCACAACATAAAGGAACATTGCGCTAGCAAAGATGTTTCTTGTTTGACCTGGACAATGGTCGCTGTAGAATATTACTTTTGATACTTCTCTGACTAATAAATTTTTAGGTGCTTCATCAGACACGAAGCAATTTCTTAGCTACCACGTTTGGTAATGGTTTCATCCCAAATGAAGCACATTCTTCGTTTTGGATTAGCTTCATTACATCTTGTCTGATAGAGTGTGAGATTATAGGTCCAGAGCTGCCTCTTGTAAAAAAATACCCCATTAACTAAAAACGGCGTTGCAAGGCACTTTTGCAAATCGAAGGAAATGACAGCTACGTTTTTATCCTTCAAAGACAACTTTTTGTCTATATCCTTTTGTTTATACGCAGCTTCGGAAAAGTTAAGGTGTTCATTTTTCAACTTTTTAGCATTTATTCACTCGTCTTTTTGGTCGGTAGATTAAATAAACATATAAAATGCATCACATTTTGCGCAAGTATCGTTTTTGGGCTTTTGAAATTGATAGTTGAAATTTTCCACAAAAATTTACCTGTAGAAAGACCTACTCTGAGATATGATGTTGTTCTCTGCACAAAAGTTCACATGCACATTTTAGAATTTGACAGAGCGGGTGAAAGGTACTTTCATGCAGTATGTGAATGAGAGTAATGGGATTCAATGGTAGGAAACATCTGTATATGATCGAGACTAATCTTCCGTACCTCTTAAGACACTTTTGTCTGGTTTCCATTCTTTCCCCGCAAATCTTCAGCACACATACCTGAGTTCGATTTCCTTTTTTTCTCCGTTACAACTCGGACTCTTTTAAAGGTGACGTCAAGTTTATTTAAAAACATTTTTTTACAGACGGAAATCTGCTCACCAGATTTAGAGAGTGAATAGAGGCGAGTGGATTTTTGCCTACTCTCCAATTCTCTACCATCTCGAAATCTTTAGTGAGCTTTACCTTTTTCACAAACTAATCCTGCTATGAATTGGTTTTTTGCTTCCTAGCTTAATGAGTAATAGCCTGCAATATAATTTGTCTTTCAATCTCATTGAATTTTTCGAAACACTTCAGCGTACTTGTACAGGCTGCTTTAAGACCTTTGGCCTTAACCGCTTTTCCTGTAGCATCTTTGTATTCTACCTCTGCATTTCTTCTTTTCTTTCTTATTTGTCTTGCGCACGAGTTTGGGTTCCTCATACTTTTTCTGGTAATATTTCCTTCAACCTTTTTGTTCCAAGTTTTTTCATTGTCGATCATTTTGTTTCTGAAATAAATTGTCCTGTTAGTTCTCGTCATTATTTAATTCATTCAAAGCATTCGTATCATTTGGTGTGTTTACGACAGTCAGTTCATTCGCTTCATTCTGTCCATTCGCTTCGCTACCTGTGTTGCTTGAATTACCTTCCGACGGAAGATACTCATCAGAGGAAAAGTCTTTTAGATCACCACAATCAGGTGATGAGCTGGTGACATCAATCTCATTACTAAGTTGTAAAACTTCTTCTTCAGTGCACGACAGTGCCTGTTGCTGGGTCTCCCGAGACGGACCTGAAAGGAACGCGTATGCTAATAATTTGTTTAAAACACATATGTACCAATAACTGCTAATTTTATACTGATTATCACAGCGTAAAGCAATTAAAACTAATGCTAAAAAGTCATGTGTAATAATGTAAAAGGAATAATACAAGTTTTCATATCCTTGGCTTGGAGTTTCTCTCAAACCTATTTGTAGCAGCTTTTTCCCTCTTGCTGCCACCTTGTAACCTATGTAACAGTGGTCTAACTGGCATTTAAACAAACACAACAAAACAATCTCGACAAGAATCAACACATAATTACACAACAGTGTAAACACTAGGTTATACAACAATGCCAATATACATTGTTTGACAGTGGGCCAATGTCACAAACACTTACGGGTTAAAGGGGCCAATGTGCACTTCGGCCTTTTTATTTATACAAAAATATGTTTCAAACGGGCTTAAGTGTATATTGGCCTTTCTTCCAATTAATGCAATTCTGACATTCCGTTTGGACATATGCCCTTAGAGGAATCTATATCTCTGTTAATAAAGAAAGTAGACATTGACCGTTTTTACACCAAAACAATGACCTTACGGACAGTGATGTAGAGCCTATAACTGAAAAATGTTGATTTCGGTCATTGGCCCTTTTAGCATCAACCACAGATATATAGCAATGGAAAGAGGTGTGCACATCAGAGTACGCATCACCATGGATAAATTCGGGTGCATGCTGCGAGCTCCATTTGATAGGATGGGTATGCATAAACAAAACATTCGCATCAGGTTACCTTCCATTAGGAAAGTGTGTGCACTCAGCGACTGTTACGTGATTTATAAATTATAGAGCGCAGCGATTAGTCATCTTTTTTGTGCAGGTTTTATTACGCTAATCTAGATTTCGGATAATGCCGAGCCATTATCAAGGCACTATTTTTAATCTCGATGCATGTTCGAGAGATTAAAAAAATTGAGATAAAAAATAGTGTATTGATAATTTCTAAGCACTAGCCGAGATCTGGATTTGAATAATAAAACGTGCAAGAAAAAAGACAACTCATATCTGTGCTCTACAATTTATAAAACATTCGCATGTATATGGATGTGAAAATTCCAACTCTCGAATGTTAAGTTCGAGGCGTACGCAAGGAACCAGCGACGTGTTGTCATATCCTTCTGAGACGGAACAACACACTGCATGAGCAGGTTAATGCAGTCGAAAAGAAAGTAAACGACTTAATAGAAGGGAATACAGCGTAAGCACTAGAAGAGCGGACATGTAAAACCTCACGATGCACAGGAGTCCGATTAATATACGAGTACAATGGAATGTTGACGAAGCATGAAGTCACCGTGGCACGGAAGGCCGTTTCAGAGAAGTTACATTTGCTGATGGAGCATTTGAAGCAGGACCAGAAACTGAATCTCTGTATGTAATCTCATAGGAATTCCACGACGACGACGATGTTGCTATTGCCGATTTCGTTAACCATCACAGCGACGCCAGGATAGACAAAACATTCAGTATCAGTGGTGAAAAATCATACATGTTGGGCACGCAGCGTATAACTATAAAAAAAACGATACAGATCGATGATAGATAATTTCAAAGAGCAACTGGTTCACTGAACCTTACTTTCCGAAGACCCACAAAAACTGTAAATTATGCGTCTAAAGATCTCGAAATTTATCGTGAAATATTGCTTTTGACTGATCCGCAAAAGAATACAAACAGCAGATACAATGTGAAATACAAATCCATTATTAAAACCTATACTGGATGGTGAAAAAAATTGCAGTGGTGTTGGTATCGACATTCAGCATTCGCCACCCAGCGTCAGCTGCCGCTGGTAATACACCTCATTCGAATGAAGTCGTTTCAGTAATTTCTTAGCTTAGAGAGAGATGTATCACCCAAAGAAATATAAAGGCTGTAGTTCGAGAACTGCACAAACCAGAGCGCAAAACATAATCTCGAAGTTATGTTATGATTAAAGGTGTGGACGACGTGTAGCAGGTGGATTTTGTCGACATGAGGGAATACTCACGTGTGAATAACGGATTCTAAGATCTTTTAATGGTCATTGATACTTATTCTAAATTTGCCTGTGCATTAACCGTGAAAGCGAAAACGGGGAAGGATGTCGCGAGTGTGTTTGACCGATTGCTGGAGATAGTGACGAATCGAAACCCAGACAACCTTCAAATCGATCATGGCGGCGAGTTTTAAAATAGATATTTCAGCACTGTGATGGAGTAGTATGGAATTCATCACTGCTCGGCAGTCACCCACCTTAAGACGATTATCGTGGAGCCTCTGAACAGAACATTGAAAGCTCAAATGTGGATACGATTCAGTCTTCGTGGCTCACACAAATGGACTGGTATCCTCTCGTATATAATCACACAGCATAATCGAACCAAACATAGCACACGAAAAAAGAGCCCAGTTGATATCCGTGATAACAGACTTCTAGGTACAGCGTATAATGGTATTACAATGCTAGATTCACTAATACAGCAATTTAATGTAGGTAATTTAGTACGCATGTCAAACCACAAGTCAGCATTTGATATGTCATATGTTCCAAACTGGTGTACCAAGATATTCATAGTTTCTAAAGTTCAGAGAAGGAATCCTGGAACCTACTTCTTACAGGCGAGTAGAGGTACTTAAATTTCAGGATGCTTTTACACAGAAGAGTTGCAGAGAAGCTTGGAACCAGGTGTGAATCTTACAGAGTGGTCACACGGCGTCGAGGGAATAGAACATTAGATAAATGGCTTGGTTTTCCCTCATCATAAAACAGCTGGATGGACGATGATGATATGCTGTATAAGAGGGTGCGCAGATCACAAAACTCTCAGTAGTATTACATGCGTGATAGGAGACGCATTAGAGGAGGAAGAGGCGCCTGTACTTTCGAAAAACTACCAGTCGGATTACACAACCCTGGATACAACTAATAGGGACCAGGAGCAAAACTTCAAAACCGATTGGCACGCTTTGATTAGTGGATAAATATGTTCGATGAAGGGCGTATGGAAAACCACATAGCATATGCAGCAAATAAAGATCGTCACACCGGCGATCGAATTGTAGCCGATAAAGCTGAGGCAATACGTATGAGAAGGGATATTGCTATGCGTCAACGAACTGCAGCATTTGCTGGTGAAAAATCTAGGTGTGATACAGTTATTTTGGGTTTGGGTGCGAAGAAGTTCAGTCAAGTTACGAGCTCTGTACGTAGGGCACTATGGAAGAAGATGACAAATAAAGAGTGAGTGAAAAACTGTATCCTGACACCGCTGCATGCAGCTAAAAGCGCCCTGAAGCAGAAAGGAGCGAGAACAAAAAGATCGATTAAACCACCCAGGACTCTACCAATACCCAAGACGTCGGGTGGAATTATTCCGTTACTCATTTCTGCCCTAGCTGGTCTCTCAGTGGTGTGTTCAGTGGCAGGGGGAGGCTATTGCCAGGACAGTCAAGAATTCACAAAACTCTCAGGAGCAACAGCAGGAGGCATGAAGACATAAGTGCATGATAGAGGCAGCAGCCATCTGAAAAGGACCACACAGGAAACCGTACTACAATGGACTAGGTTTCCTCATAAACGAAAAAAGCCCCCTATGAGTATTAGCAGACAGAGCGCTTACAAATATCGATTTGCTTAAGTTTATTAAGAAGGGTTTGAAAATTCCGAGATTCCGCGGTGTATACATGAGGGATACAGTATACAGGCCAACGCTGGAAAGCCGTTTTTGCTGAAAATACCCTATGTTTTTTAGTGTGGGAAATACAAATCTGATATTTAAAAAGCTGTGTCAATCACCATTTAAGTACATTTTACAGTTAAATTAGTAAATTAAGCGAAATTTTAAAGACCTTTACAGCTTTTATGTTGTTAAAATAGTTATAAAGGAGGTGTAATTAATGTAGATGACGTTACTAGCCCTTCTGAAAAAACATTTTCTTTCAATAAAAGGTCGATTCTGTTTTTGTGTTAACGGATGGTGTTTTGTTTACTATAAACCTAACTTTCCCGTTTCCTGTACATGTGGTCAGTACAATGTCTAATCGTGGTTGTAAAAACTGTGCTGACAGTTTTTGTTATATTTGTGATAAAAAACCACAGCCTTTGTGAAAAAAGTTTATCTATCATACTTTGGATCTAAACTTGGTGATCAAGATAAATCTTGGGTGCTGCATATGGTATGTTATGTGTGTGTTGAAAATCTGAGAAACTTGGCCCAAAAAGGAGAAAAAAGCCTTTGATTTGCTGTTCCTATGATATGGCGGGAGGCAAGAAATCATTCCAATAAATACTAATTTTGCAGTATTGATATTACTGGTCATAATTCGAAAAACAAGAAAGTAATAAGCTACCCTAACCTTCCGTCAACCATCCTACCAGCTGGGCACTTTCCCGTTCCTGAACCAAGAGATGATCTAAATTCTACTCCAACAGAAGTTTTTTATGATGTACAATGTGATTTAGATGAACCAGATGATGAGGAATTCCATTGTAATACAGTCTAGGGCCCAAATTGTTTACTCAGACCGAGCTTCACGATTTGGTTAGAGATCTGGGCTTAACGACAGAAAAAGTTGAATTGCTTGGCTCTAGGTTAAAAGAAAAGAACTTATTGGCAGTTGGAACCAGCATATACATGTATAGAAAGAGAGAGCAGGAATTTTCGAAGTTTTTTCAACAAGAAGGTGATTTAGTGTACTGCTCAGGCATTCCTGGTCTGATGAATGAGTTTGGTATTGAATACAAAAAGGAAGATTTAATGATTCATCCCAAAACTAGTTAAAAGCTCTTATGTTACACAATGGTAACATGTTACATCTCTACCTGTTGGACATTTTGTACATATGAAAGAAATGTATGAAAACCTAAAATAGTGGTAAATAAAATAGGTTATTCTGTTCATCTTGGATGATACGCAGCGATCTAAAAGTAACATGCATGCTCGTTGGTCAGCACGGTGGGTTTACAAAATTTCCATGATTCCTGTATTAGTGAATCAGTGGGGCTAGGGATCAACTCCGGTGCAGAAAGATCTGGCCTGTGAGGGAGTCTTCAAATCCTGGTGAGAAGAACATTCTACGCTAAAACTCTGTAGATCCAAGAAACGTACTCCTACCACGTCTACATATAGAGTTAGGCCAAATTCAAGTTTGCAAAGGCTTGTGCTAGATATGGACCATGTTTTAAGTATCTCTGCCAAAAGTTTCCAAACTTTTGAGAAATTAAACTAAAAGAAGGCGTCTTTGTCGGGACCGACATTAGAAAGTTGATATTTCATGTTAACTTTTAATGACCTTAAATGACCTTCAATGAGAAAGAAGCATTGGTATCATTCAAGCAAGTCGTTACAAAGTTCTTAGGACGATATGTTTCTATTATAGCTACAATTTTAAAGAAGTATAAAACATTAGGATGTTTAATGAGCCTGAAAGTTCACTTTTTGAAAAGTCACCTTCATTACTTCCCGGACAATATGGGAAATGGTAGTGAGGAACTAGGAGAGCGTCTTCACCAGCACATTGAAATGGTGGAAAATTGTTTCCAAGTCCACAGTGACACCTACGTGATGGGGTACTAGTGTTGGTCACTTCAACAAGAAGTTCAGCAAGCAACTCATCGTAGAAGAAGCTACACAAAAAGGTTCAAGAAAAAAGAGAAAGAAATTACAAATCAATTCCAGGTGACAAGTGAAACCTGTATTAACACAAAATATTGTTTTAAGTAGCTTACTGTAAATACAAACCATGCATATATTGTACAAATCGTTTCATTAATTTCCCCGTTTACTGTATAGCATAGGATTTTTACACAATATACTAAAAAGCATATTGCTCAATAGCTGTGAGTGATAAAAAAACTGTTTAGATTTGGCTTAAGCTCATGAAAATCTATGAAGATCATCTAACAAACTAAAAAAAAGTTTAAATTTTTTTTTCCTTGTCCTGAGTTATCAAAGACTACGTGTAAATCTGGAGAATGCGGGATTGTGAATCTGGATGTAGCAGGAGGGCCTGGAACTCACTGCGTAGCATATTTTTAAAAAAGGCATCTACTATTTCTATTCATTTGGCGACCTCCAACCTCCACAAGAATTATAACGGTACTTCACAGGCAGAAGAGATTTACACAACAATTTTCGACGATACAAAGAATTTAATACATTCCTGCGTAGCTATCTATGCGTCACATTGCTCCTGACGTTTAAGAATGATATATAAGGACGGGGACTAGGCATCGACTCCCATGTTGATGTTAGATGCAATGTCGTACAATGTCACTTTAAAAGAACGATCGACAGCATCATCTCCGAATTACTTCCCACTAATTGATTTAAGCGTAAGACATCGGGGTACCGAGCCGACTGGACTGTAGACGTACATCACCATCCCAAATAACAAGGAGGCTAACAGTAAACGGCCTCTGAAAATTAATGGTAAAAACGAAATCGTGGAAACTGTTCCAGGTACTTGCGATATTCCGGAAAGGTTCAATAGGCCCACTTTTGGGTTTCACAAATGGACACGTTTTGACGACGGAGTTAAGCAAATTTTTCAGATCTGATCCGACTATGGATATTCTCCCGGTCAGTACAAACAATGCTGGGTGTGACATTGCAAAGAACTCATATATCAATGATAGATTGGTTCATTAAATTTTTCACAACAGGTGAAACAGAGCATAAGATTGTAGAGACTCCTATAAACACTAATATACCTCCCAGTGACAGTTCACACAATGGACTATCAGGAGCTGTGTATTGTGGAACAGAATAACGAACTTGAATTTCGTGGTGAGAAAACCATTGTACGACTACATCTTAGACAGGATGGGTGTAAGATGTAAAACCAGCGCACACAGCGCACAGCACAGCACAACACAACACTTCGCAGCAGATCTGGAAGGTGATAACACGTGTGCACTACTAGTTTCTTAAATCAGTTGACTATAAATCTCGCAATTACGTCGTCGCTCAGTATATATCGCACAGTGGAAAGTGATGAGCTAATCATCCGCCAGTATACTTCAGCGACATTTAAAAATAAGGAAGAAATAGGAATACCATCCCGCACCAAGAAACTTAACTCTTCCACGCAGAAGTTCCTTATATTTCGATGTATCATTTAAGAAATAGAGTTGTAATCATATAATGAGATCAAAGCTTACACGTAGTGCTTCGGCATTCCAGTTACAGGAAATACGATATGAATTTAATGGTGTAGAGATTGATCGTAGATGTTGGCATAGCATCAACCCTCAAAACATATGTCTCATAATTACCTACGGATTTGAATGGTTCGTAGACGATTCTATGGACAGAATAGGAAACGAGTACCACCCATATACTGCATGCATACCTCCAAAAATGCTTGTGGTGTAACTTGAGGAGATACAACAAATAATTATGAATGCTAAATAGGAACTAATTCTGATACTGAGTGCCAGAAACAGCAACTGACACAATCAAGGTGTTCAAGAGGAAAATCAGATCTGTATCAATAAAATTGTATGGAAAGTGCCACACGTCATTGTGGCAGGCGAGACGCGATTGAAGCTCTTAGAAGTTCTGAATACAAGGGCATATCTGTCATTAATGTTCCGCTCATCGGACAGTTTACAACCTCAGTGCAGCTGTAAACACCAACAGTCATCATACATGCATTTCAGACTAATAAAAGGGGGAATTTAGCAAATGATTCCATCGTATTTGAAAACTGTAATTTAACTAGTGCCAAAGTCTGCTTGCATTCAGAACTCTATCCTTATGACTCAGAGGGAGCACAATGTATACAGTCTAGCATTTCTCATGTATGCAAGATTCTGTGCTTCTTACTATGAAGGTGCTGAAGAGAAAGTATGCGTACGCAGTCCACGGAAATTGAAGCAGCTGGCACCAATCATCGTAAAAGACTGTTCTAGGCGGAATGGGGTAGTTCAATCAGGGCGAATAGGTGTACGAATCAAATTTGAATTTCCATCAAATTTCCCAGAACGCGCTGCGGCGAATGCTATAGTTCTACATGACTATGTGGTTAGCCATTGTCCACTTACTGGTGTTGTGCAGCAAGTGCTGAGGAACACCCAGAGCATTTCATGATGACAACTTACAGTGGGAAAATCGTTGCCGACATTCAATGATTCTGTGATCATGATTGTGAAAACTTCATATTTAAAGTTGTGGTATTCATAGAATAAACTGAAGATGCTGGTATGATAGAGACATTCTCAGCAAGAATTGAATCACCGATATCTTTCAAGGATGTGAATTGTGCTAAAACATGGAGGAGAGCAAAGTGATTAAGGCGTTTATTTCATGGGACTATCCTGGTATACGTTATAAAAAATAGTGACCTTACTTCGAATACTAGATCATCCTGAGACCATCATCTATGTCAAAGGCGAGGAGAAAATCACATTTATGCAGCAAATCTTCAAGTGTGCATTTATTCAAGACCTGGAATTCTACGAGTGGCCCGCTATCCATATCCTCAAAAAGAACAAGAAGTGAGTATATAGTGTTGTGTCTTCTTATAAAAGTTTAATATTACTTTTAAGTTGAGTTAATGTAAGTAAATGGTTTTCTTATCTCACATTCTGTGTTTTTGTTTCTTTCTGCGTAGCTCGTAGTTAGATAGCATGTAGCTTTGCCCAGATCCTACTTCTTTACCTTTGTTCAAGCGCATGAGATATAATTTCAGACACGTTTGCTGCATATTTTAAGAAGCAGAGACGATCACGCTGTCCCAAAAACCTATACGTGCAGCCCTATAAGCAAAATCCTATACAATTATTACATATATTTTGTTTTCCGCCATCACCTACTTCATGCTTCAAACTAATATCTTGTGCATCTTGCCTAGCCTTCATATACATTTCTGTGGGTAGGGAATAACGACCAAGATGTATGGTAACGAATAACAATTTTTTGTTTAAACATAAATATTCACAGTAGTAATACAGTTTTACAACCACAAATCATATCCTATTTTTTCGTTTTTGAAGTACGAAGTTACACTGCTTTTAAATTCATAGTTCTTGTTTCTTTATTCACAATTCTTGGTTTTACAAATACTGGTAGTGGCTGAAAAATTTGTTTACTTTATATTTTATTACTGATTACAGCTATTTCAGAGGTACAGTTTCTCTTTGCAGTAATAATATTACTAGTAACATTGCAGCCAAACAGAAGCTTAATTAGTGCATTGAACTGGGTGGCTCAAAACATTCTCCACCTCATGCAGCTGAACTAATTTAATAATACAACGAAACTGATGGCCCTGAAATGTTCATCCCAAACAGCTGCACTCAAAAGAACTGGGTGGAACTCATCCTTAATGCTTGTATGACTTTGACAGGTAGCTGTACGTCAAACTTATAAGCTAATCTATTTGCACATGATCTCACACAGTCACACACGGACATGTAGTCCAAAAGAGAGAAATAGGGTATAACATTTTTTTGCTTCATTTACAGTTTTTTAACCGTTTTGATTACTTTAGTTCATTTTTAAATATTTTTATATTCATAGCACATTTTTATCTTTTTGTATAATTTTTTCCACGACATGGTGTTTATACGTTCATGCATCGGTATTATACTGTCTATTAAAAAAATGAACAGAATATATTTTCAGTAAGGCGTACATGTTTACACAGACATTCAAACGCAAACGCACTCACAAGCATACACACAGATACTGATAATGACTCACTCATGCTGGCACACTGTACATCACACACATAAAATATTTAGACTTAGCTAAAAGAGCAATACTACTTGGTTCAAGCTCACACTTAGTCATTCACTCACTCTCTCATTCATTCACACCATTGGAGTACTCTGACCACTGTAGCGCTTTAAGTAAATAGTGTGAGTGTGGGAGGGTTTCGATCACATCATCACAATTGGCTCTTTTATCTTCATGAAGCGACAATACGACTTCAGACTGCAGAGAAGTATAACCTCGTGGTTTCACGATGGAATATTACTTCGTAGTACCAAATGCAGCAGTTGCGGCAGAGCACCGCCAACACCACCCTACAGGCACTGCAAGTAATTTTTGACCGTGAGAGTACGTAGTGCCACACGTCGCACACTCTTAGCCTACCTCTGGCTGGCTCCATCTATTGTACTATATTCATAAATTTTTAATCATAGACCCACAAACTCCACAATCGACATTCCATCCTCCTCATGTTTCATTAAGACGATAACCTACTTATACTGAGGAACAACATCGTAAGGATTATTGCCTGTGTATCTCTATGTGGTGAATTCATTACTCCGGTACGTAATTACCTCATATGAAACGCAGTTCTTCATCCAGTAGATGTAGCTATCTGTATCCATATAAAGTAACTTTGGTTCCAAGAAATGACTTTCATCAAACTCATAGCGTAAGCGCTACATGTGCAGTTTGGAGATGTTCAGTATACGCATACCCAAATAGATTGTTTTCGTAAACTCTACCGAAACCTTCGACATCTCCACAGCAATAACGTTCTCAGTGAAAATATTGACCAACTTAAAAAAATTTGGTCTGGCGATTTCTTACCCCCCCCCCCCCTCCCCAGTGCCCATCCAATTCGCCCCTAATCAAAATATCGCATTAAATTCTTACACTCTTTATGGTTTTAGGGAAATTGGAATTATTCATTAATTTATAAAAATCTTTTACGAAATCACTAGTCGTGCCAGCCCCTTTTCCCTCCATGAACTGAAGCACTGCTGGTGATTACGATAGTGAATTATGTATACCTCTACTTGTGTCCCACAGTAGTCATCAATTGAGGGGTAATGCTTCCTCGCGAATCTTACTGCTCTGGACTTAACGGAAAACCGCCTGTCATTCCTTGCAAACTAACAGGTTATATGAGGTGAGTCTCCACCACATACCATACACCACAACCAGCTACATGTCCCAATGTTTTTCCACTAATCACTCTAATTCCTCCTTGGGCACCCATTGAAAACCACCAACTGGCAGTGACGCCATCTTGGAGTCACCTTAAAAGTTGTTCACATCCAAATATATAATATAACATGAATCTAGGGATGCTTTGAACCTCGCACCTATACGAAGATTATTTGCCTTGGCGTGTCTATGGGCATACTGAGAAAGTCCTCCACGGATGTCACTCTCAAAGAAAAGAGGCATATCAGCATCAGTCAAAAGTTCGATGAAGCGCCTTGTTTTCTTGAGCATTCCGTTCCACGACAACTCAGCTGAGGTGTAATGTAAGATAGCTATGCATACACTCTGGGACTTTTCCAAAACATTCACCAGCAAGCGCAGGTCTGTGTCCTGACCGTCTTACGTATTCGCCAAAATAGGAAGTGATAAATTCCCGCCAGACATTCACGGCATAGTCATAAAAGCTCTAGTTATGGCATCGTCTGTGAGAGTACTGGTAAATGTAGATATTTCCGGTATCCTGGTTTTATCGAGTTTCCTCTTACTATCCAGATACTCATAAGGGACAACTCCTGTCATAGTCACAACCTTAAACTTTTCTCATCAGGCTATGCAGATCGTGTAATATGCAGGTCCTCCCAACGTAGAGTTTCAACGAGCTTCTGGACTGGTGTCTGCATAAAACGTAGCGTGTCAAGGAAGCGGAGCGTAATTGGAGTATGATATATTCTTCTCAACATTCTCAGCCAAAATTAATCAATTTCTGAACACGAAAGTGAGCACTACACCCACTTAAATTTTCGAAGAAGACTGGTATGTGTCATGGTAACTGATAATTGAAACTGCTTGCGCTGTGAGCTTCACCTCGGACCTGTAAGATGACAATGATCTGTATGGTGAGTTTCAGCTTTTCTATCACACGGCAGCCGCCAATATGACAGTTAACCGCATCGTTGTATAATTTTTTATCCTCCTCCGATTCGGTCTTGGGGATGTTGGTGCTGTAAAGTCCATCAAAATCACATGAGAGTTTTTCAAGCTCAGTGAGCAGCTAAACCGCAGTATTATCCCCGACATAAAATTCATTGCAGTTAAGACTTGAATAATATGAAGATGCAAGTTGGTACGCCGTCGCATACGGTGCGTATTTTTGCGTGACGATGGTACGTGAGGCTACTCGGTTCCCTTCACAGCGGGTGATAAGGGGAAGGAGATATTTTAAGTCTGCGTATACAAGAAAAGGACATCGTTTCTGATGGTGAGCATTCGTGAATTTAATGAACTTGTTTTCTTCTGTAGGCATAATAACAAGTACCGGCTCCTTAGATTCGTAGTGTTCCAGATGCCTTTTTAAATACATTTCGTCTGAAAAAATATTTAGACGCCTGAAGCAAATGTGTTCTTTATATTCATGTTTCGACAATTGGCTGTAAAGTAGGCGGGGTATATCTTTGATCCATACGTAATGCTGACTATCACCTTCAGAAAAGAGCCACATGTTTACATTAAGATAATGTTCACCTGCATATTACGAAAATTCGATTGGGCCAACTATAGTATGCTTGTCCCACTCATGTGGCTTGCTTTTCTCCTTCGTCCTTAGGCCATAGCTGTGAGGCGATATTCCGGGTTTTTGTGTCTCAAATTTCGGTATGTCCTGAATCCTTACAGGGAGCTCGATACCACCAAAATTATAACCTCCGGAGATTTTATTCTTTCATACATTGTATTTTGTTGTGCGCTCAGGATGGTATCTGTAATGGTAATTCCTCTCACGAACTAGAATTGACCACACAAAACAAGCGTTATAGTTTTCGTTTTGAACATTAATGCTAGCCCGCTTCTCCTTAATATCCTCAGGGAGCTTGATATAACCGGACCCTCCATCTAAGGATAAAATACGTGAATATGGATGTCGAGATATGGTATTTGGCAGAGTGCTTTAGATTACCCTCTTACTTCCATCTCGAGAAACCGTGCCAGTGTAGCACCAAACGTAGATTTACGATACCACTCGAGGACTGATTTACTTTGAGATATAACGCCATTATCACCCCAGCTGTAGTGCAGGCTTTCTCTTCTCAGCAGCTACCCGCCGTTTGGGGGAATGAGTAAACCCGCAGCAGAGTACTGTATTATATTTAATGGCATTACACCTCTGATCGTCTGATCATCTGGGGTTTTCAGGAGCTCTGCCTCCAGCACTGGGACATATGCTTCTACAAACCTGACTGGGTCGCGATACCCCCGTTAAGGATTTTCAAATCTAGTAAACGAGACCCTAGCAACCGCCGAGTTCTCGAAAGGAGTCATGACGCCACTATTCCGATGTCGTTCACATTGAAGACAGGATAGAGCACTACCGCTAGCCACAGGATCATTATCATTCATACTGCAAGCAGGAGACGACTGCGTCCAACCGGTGGATGAGGGTGCTGGGAAGGAGGCGCCTTCAGGTCGCGGGGTATGCGTCGACTCCCTCATACCTTTCGATGCCGGCAAGGGCGAACAGTCAGAGCCAGCCTAGGAGGAGGTGGCGGCGGCGAGCTCCTGTGGAAGCAAACAGGTGCAGAGAGGCGCTCGTTGATGTAACTCCGTGTTGGAGCCTCCTCCATTGTCAGCCTTGGGGTGGGAGATCGTTGCTCTGACTAAACCACCCACGGACCCCAGAAGGTATGCGAGAGTGTGGGGCCCGGCACTGCAGCAGCCGTGGCTGTTTCCGCAGCCGCCACTCGCTGGCGCGGCAACGAGCGGAGCTTTCACGACGGTGCACGCCGCTCAGTTGCGTGTTTGATGCCTGCCGCCACAACCTCTGCTCTAGCTACACGTGCCACAGCAATCTCTCGTCGTGGCGGTGTTGCTGGCATACAAAAAACGGAAAAAATTTAGTAAAATGCCCAAGATTTTTAAACGTACGCCGTAAATAAATAACAACAATTAAGTACGTGGTAATTCGAGTATAATAATTGCTGTAATGATGATGGCCGCATTATAATCACCTTTTACCATCTCGGTCACAGGATTGAGTAGTTCAATTGTTCTTTCTGCTAGTTTTCCCATCCAGTCAAATATCTCCACCTCCTCTTTGAGAAGGGAGAGATACCACTGTCTTTCAGCAGCCATCATTTTATACTTCCAATAAAATATATCGCCTTCGCCAGAGTGGTTGTCGTGGAGCCAAACATCCGTCTCACAGAAGTCATCTACAAGAAGAAATTGATTATAAGAAACAACAACAACAGCAACAAATCTTTATTGAGTTTGCCTACAGCGAGGTACTGATTATACATAAGTACGACAAAAAAAAAGTTCATACCAGTTGAAAGTCATGACCCCTGGTCATCATTCTCGATGCATACCGCTACTAGCCCCCCCATGAACCACGGACCTTGCCGTTGGTGGGGAGGCTTGCGTGCCTCAGCGATACAGATAGCCGTACCGTAGGTACAACCACAACGGAGGGGTATCTGTTGAGAGGCCAGACAAACGTGTGGTTCCTGAAGAGGGGCAGCATCCATTTCAGTAGTTATAAGGGCAACAGTCTGGATGATTGACTGATCTGGCCTTGTAACAATAACCAAAACGGCCTTGCTGTGCTGGTACTGCGAACGGCTGAAAGCAAGGGGAAACTACGGCCGTAATTTTTCCCGAGGTCGTGCAGTTTTACTGTATGATTAAATGATGATGGCGTCCTCTTGGGTAAAATATTCCGGAGGTAAAATAGTCCCCCATTCGGATCTCCAGGCGGGGACTACTCAGGAGGATGTCGTTATCAGGAGAAAGAAAACTGGCGTTCTACGGACCGGAGCATGGAATGTCAGATCCCTTAATCGGGCAGGTAGGTTAGAAAATTTAAAAAGGAAAATGGATAGGTTAAAGTTAGATATGGTGAGAATTAGTGAAGTTCGGTGGCAGGAGGAACAAGACTTCTGGTCAGGTGACTACAGGGTTATAAATGCAAAATCAAATAGGGGTAATGCAGGAGTAGGTTTAATAATGAATAGGAAAATAGTAGTGCGGGTAAGCTACTACAAACAGCAAAGTGAACGCATTATTGTGGACAAGATAGATACGAAGCCCACGCCTACTACAGTAGTACAAGTTTATATGCCAACTAGCTCTGCAGATGATGAAGAAATTGAAGAAATGTACGATGAAATAAAAGAAATTATTCAGATAGTGAAGGGAGACGAAAATTTAATAGTCATAAGTGTCTGGAATTCGAGTGTAGGGAAAGGAAGAGAAGGAAACATAGTAGGTGAATATGGATTGGGGCTAAGAAATGAAAGAGGAAGCAGCCTAGTAGAATTTTGAACAGAGCACAACTTATTCATAGCTAACACTTGGTTTAAGAGTCATGAAAGAAGGTTGTATACATGGAAGAACCCTGGAGATACTAAAAAGTATGAGATAGATTATATAATGGTAAGACAGAGATTTAGGAACCAGGTTTTAAGTTGTAAGACATTTCCAGGTGCAGATGTGGACTCTGACCACAATCTATTGGTTATGAACTGTAGATTAAAACTGAAAAAACTGCAAAAAGGTGGGAAATGAAGGTGATGGGATCTGGATAAACTGAAAGAACCAGAGGTTGTACAGAGTTTCAGGGAGAGCATAAGGGAACAATTGACAGGAATAGGGGAAAGAAACACAGTAGAAGAAGAATGGGTAGCTTTGAGGGATGAAGTAGTGAAGGCAGCAGAGGATCAAGTAGGTAAAAAGACGAGGGCTAGTAGAAATCCTTGGGTAACAGAGGAAATATTGAATTTAATTGATGAAAGGAGAAAGTATAAAAATGCAGTAAATGAAGCAGGCAAAAAGGAATGCAAACCTCTCAAAAATGAGATTGACAGTAAGTGCAAAATGGCTAAGCAGGGATGGCTCGATGACAAATGTAAGGATTTAGAGGCTTATCTCACTAGGGGTGAGATAGATACTGCCTACAGAAAAATTAAAGAGACCTTTGGAATAAGAGAACCACTTGAATGAACATCAAGAGCTCAGATGGAAACCCAGTTCTAAGCAAAGAAGGGAAAGCAGAAAGGTGGAAGGAGTATATAGAGGGTCTATACAAGGGGATGTACTTATGGAAATGGAAGAGGATGTAGGTGGAGATGAAATGGGAGATACTATACTGCGTGAAGAATTTTACAGAGCTCTGAATGACCTAAGTCGAAACAAGGCCCCGGGAGTAGACAACATTCCATTGGAACTACTGACGGCCTTGGGAGAGCCAGTCCTGACAAAACTGTACCATCTCGTGAGCAAGATGTATGAAACAGGCGAAATACCCTCAGACTTCAAGAAGAATATAATAATTCCAGCCCAAAGAAAGCAGGTGTTGACAGATGTGAAAATTACCGAACTATCAGTTTAATAAGCTACAGCTGCAAAGTACTAACACGAATTCCTTACAGACGAATGGAAAAACTGTAGAAGCCGACCTCGGGGAATATCAGTAGGGATTCCGAAGAAACACTGGAACACTTGAGGCAATACTGACCTTACGACTTATATTAGAAGAAAGATTAAGGAAAGGCAAACATACGTTTCTAGCATTTGTAGACTTAGAGAAAGCTTTTGACAATGTTGAATGGAATACTCTCTTTCAAATTCTAAAGGTGGCAGGGGTAAAACACAGGGAGCGAAAGGCTATTTACAATTTGTACAGAAACCAGATGACAGTTGTATGAGTCGAGGGACATGAGAGGGAAGCAGTGGTTGGGAAGGGAGTAAGACAGGGTTGTAGCACCTCCCCGATGTTATTCAATCTGTATATTGAGCAAGCAGTAAAGGAAACAAAAGAAAAATTCGGAGTAGGTATTAGAATCCATGGAGAAGAAATAAAAACATTGAGGTTCGCCGATGACATTGCAATTCTGTCAGAGACAGCAACCGACTTGGAAGAGCAGTTTAATGAAATGGACAGTGTCTTGAAAGGAGGATATAAGATGATCATCAGCAAAAGCAAAACGAAGATAATGGAATGTAGTCGAATTAAGTTGGGTAATGCTGAGGGAATTTGATTAGGAAATGAGACACTTACAGTATTAAAGGAGTTGTGCTTTTGGGAACAAAATAACTGATGATGGTCGAAGTAGAGACGGCATAAAATGTAGACTGTCAATGGCAAGGAAAGCGTTTCTGAAGAAGAGAAATTTGTTAACATCGAGAATAGATTTAAGTGTCACGAAGTCATTTCTGAAAGTATTTGTATGGAGTGTAGCCATGTATGGAAGTGAAACATGGACGATAAATAGTTTGGACAGGAAGAGAATAGGGGCTTTCGAAATATGGTGCTACAGAAGAATGCTGAAGATTAGATGGGTAGATCTTATGAGGAGTTTTTCAATAGGATTGTGGAGAGGAGACGTTTGTGGCACATCTTGGCTAGAAGAAGGGATCAGTTGTTAGGACATGTTCTGAGGCATCAAGGGATCACCAGTTTACTATTGGAGGGCAGCGTGGAGGGTAAAAATTGTAGAGGGAGACCAAGAGATGAATGCACTAAGCAGATTCAGAAGGATGTAGGTTGCTGTGGGTACTGGGAGATGAAGAAGCTTGCACAGTGTAGAGTAACATGGAGAGCTGCATCAAACCAGTCTCAGGACTGAAGACGACAACAACAACAACCGCTACTAGAGTCTTAACCTTCTCTTGTTCTATAGCAACAATTACAACAATGAAAAATATAAGCCTCACACAACGGTAAACGACGAAAAAACTGTCTAATGGCAACATATTAAATATGTACCTAAGTTCTTGCTGCATTTCGGCATTCAGCAGTCCCTCAATGTCCGTCAGCTGCCACTCTAATGCTGCAACAGTGAGAACAAAAATTTTAAAAACACTTGTTACGATCTGAACACATCAAGAGCTGTTTCCTAAACATGTAAACTATCACACACAGATATCTGAAAAGTACGTACAAAATCGTAGCACAATCTCTTCGGCTTTCTGCCGACTTTTAGCTTCCAACTGACATTCTAAACCTGGCAATAATGAATGAATGAATGAATACCGCAATAGCAAGAAAAAAAGAATTTCTATGACCTTTGGTTGGGAAAAAGTACCAGAATCTAGTAAAATTTGAATGGTTTGCTATGAAATTGTATAACCGTCGCCAGCTGAACTCATAATATTTTTTATAAACACTTACATAGTACAAATAATTCTGTTGGGTAACGTCCACAACTTATCATTATACCAAATGCTGAAAATCCCACTATAGTTGTAAGGTTCTTTTCGTTAGGACACGACCGGTTTTGGGCTCTTATGCGCCCATCATCTGATGTTCTATCTTCGTGCCCTGAGCGCCGCTGTGTACGGGTACATTACGTGGTTTATTAGCAGCGAGCGCATAGCTCGTCCACCGTCCTGTACTCGTCCACCGCCGCTCTCGGGGTCACAGCACAAAGCCACGAAGCTATAACATCTGTTGATGGTCATATACGAGCCCAAAGCCAGTCGTATTCTAAGTAAAAGAATATTACAACTGTACCGGGATTTTCAGCCTCTTGGACTTACATTGTAATTGCCCCAAATTTGGCCCTTTCCGACGACCGGTACCGCGCGCATCATTGCCTGGCTCTCTACTTCGTATTGTGGGAATCACACGGACACAACTACACACTGTCAAAGACTGATGATGATTGTGGTTGGGGTTTGGCTTTATATACCGTCAGACTCTACATTCTATTTTTCAGAGGACCAACAGGAACTCAGAATGTCGTACCAGCAAGTTATAACTTGCGTTCTTTTCTTCAGGCAGGTTTTTTTACAGGTGTTTGAGGAACAGATTTCATCTGTGGCGGGGGTGGGGGGAGGGATGGAGGGTGAGGGATTCTGAGACAAACATCCTTTGTTTGCTGCCACATGACAGGAAATCTGGACATAACTGCTACCTTTAGAAAAAAATAACTTTGATCTTCCTGAGGCTAACAATAGTTTGACACTTCCCATGTCAGTTGCATCCTTCGAGATACGTGTTGATGTTAGGAAACAGCTGTGGGAGGAGAACGCTAACCTCTCTTACTGTTTCTTCTTCAAGCAGGCTGGTGCAGGTGGTTGCTGTTGGGGGATAAAAAAATTCTGAGAAACAGATAGGGACCCCATCTGAAAGCATCCATTGTTTGCTAACATGTAGATGGAAAATTGGACCCAACTGCTATCCCTAAAAACACATCCTCTGTTCACTCTGAGGCATATACACTCCTGGAAATAGAAATAAGAACACCGTGAATTCATTGTCCCAGGAAGGGGATACTTTAATGACACATTCCTGGGGTCCGATACATCACATGATCACACTGACAGAACCACAGGCACATAGACACAGGCAACAGAGCATGCACAATGTCGGCACTAGTACAGTGTATATCCTCCTTTCGCAGCAATGCAGGCTGCTATTCTCCCATGGAGACGATCGTAGAGATGCTGGATGTAGTCCTGTGGAACGGCTTGCCATGCCATTTCCACCTGGCGCCTCAGTTGGACCAGCGTTCGTGCTGGACGTGCAGACCGCGTGAGACGACGCTTCATCCAGTCCCAAACATGCTCAATGGGGGACAGACCCGGAGATCTTGCTGGCTAGGGTAGTTGACTTACACCTTCTAGAGCACGTTGGGTGGCACGGGATACATGCGGACGTGCATTGTCCTGTTGGAACAGCAAGTTCCCTTGCCGGTCTAGGAATGGTAGAACGATGGGTTCGATGACGGTTTGGATGTACCGTGCACTATTCAGTGTCCCCTCGACGATCACCAGAGGTGTACGGCCAGTGTAGGAGATCGCTCCCCACACCATGATGCCGGGTGTTGGCCCTGTGTGCCTTGGTCGTATGCAGTCCTGATTGTGGCGCTCACCTGCACGGCGCCAAACACGCATACGACCATCATTGGCACCAAGGCAGAAGCGACTCTCATCGCTGAAGACGACACGTCTCCATTCGTCCCTCCATTCACGCCTGTCGCGACACCACTGGAGGCGGGCTGCACGATGTTGGGGCGTGAGCGGAAGACGGCCTAACGGTGTGCGGGACCGTAGCCCAGCTTCATGGAGACGGTTGCGAATGGTCCTCGCCGATACCCCAGCAGCAACAGTGTCCCTAATTTGCTGGGATGAGGCTGTGCGGTCCCCTACGGCACTGCGTAGGATCCTACGGTCTTGGCGTGAATCCTTGCGTCGCTGCGGTCCGGTCCCAGGTTGACGGGCACGTGCACCTTCCGCCGACCACTGGCGACAACATCGATGTACTGTGGAGACCTCACGCCCCACGTGTTGAGCAATTCGGTGGTACGTCCACCCGGCCTCCCGCATGCCCACTATACGCCCTCGCTCAAAGTCCGTCAACTGCACATACGGTTCACGTCCACGCTGTCGCGGCATGCTACCAGTGTTAAAGACTGCGATGGAGCTCCGTATGGCACGGCAAACTGGCTGACACTGACGGCGGCGGTGCACAAATGCTGCGCAGCTAGCGCCATTCGACGGCCAACACCGCGGTTCCTGGTGTGTCCGCTGTGCCGTGTGTGTGATCATTGCTTGTACAGCCCTCTCGCAGTGTCCGGAGCAATTATGGTGGGTCTGACACACCGGTGTCAATGTGTTCTTTTTTCCATTTCCAGGAGTGTAGTTAGGCACACTCATTCTCAACTGAATTCCTCGAAATATATGTTGTTGTTTTCGTTAGCTCACAGCTGTGGGAGGAAGTCGCTAACCTTCGGAAAGAAATCTATTGTTCATGATAGATGCTCTCCAAAGTGCGCCCTGTCTCCAGTGGCATTGTAAATTACAATCATCCGTCCATTGCCAACTGCTGGCTGCCACTCCCTTGTGGTGTGGAAGCTGAAGGGCTGCTAGTTTGGGTGTGGGAGGTGGGCAAGTAGTCACCATGCAGGCCACTGGACACCGAGCCAAGTGGCACTCGTGGTGCAGGTTGTGTCACCTCAGGCCACCCGAGAGTTACAATTGCACATGGCGCAGCGCCCTTTGATCTCAACAGTCTGGAGCAGAGAAGGAGGCAATAGGCAGGTACAGCAACGTCCCGTAAGGTGAGGCAGCCGCAGTAGCCGTCATGAATGCGGTTCAGTGGAGGGTGCACCAAGACCCGCAAGGTCACGTGAGGTAGCGTGGTGCAGGAGGTGGGGAAGGGATGAAGCCTGGCTAGCCACTAGTTCTCTCGCACCCAGCAATGTCTTTGTGATCGCAGTATATGTGTCTTTGTGATCGCAGTACATGTGTCTTTGTGATCGCAGTATATGAAGCAATGAAGCGATCAGAAGTTAAAGAAGGCTTTCCCTGTCCTACGAAATGCAAATCATGTCTCTCTCAGAGCATAATTCACAGTTTTCCTATCATCTGCATTTCTACCACCTGTTCCCGTTTACCAACATTTTTCATCATCAATTTCCGTTACAATTACGTCCTCTGAACTGAGAACTGAATTGTACAGCGAAAATTCGAAACTGCCACCAAAATTCGGAATTCCTCCAAGGGATAAGTTGAGGCAGGGGGTGCTGCTGGGAGGTGAGGATCACATGCAGGCTGAGGAAAACACATGACGTCATCCAGAGGATGGGGTATGGGGCTGGATGGACTTGGGTTGTAGGCGTAATTAATTCATCAATTTAATTAATTTGCTTATGAGTTAGATATTAAATTTCTGCTCGGAGCCCTGTCTCCGTACTACCATGTTGCATATTGATACTGTGGTGTCCTCCAAAGAACGAGCTCCCACGGCAATGTTGGTACCTCGAGACGGAACCACAAGAAAGCATAGTCACTGCCACACGCAACGATGAATGAATGAACTCGTCATAGACACATCCTCAAGAGTTCGATATTCCACAGTTGCAGCATGCTTACTTACGTCAGAGTGGAATGTCGCTCAGCGTCAGTCTGCAGTTATTACTGAAGACTAGAGTTTCGGTTTACTACAGTCATCAGTGCGATAATTGCATTAGTCAGAACTGCAGCAAACCTTAGTCAGTTGTACCTTTAGAGAAAAGACTGTTATTCGTGTACTGTATCAAGTGATATATTAGTGTTCATTGACAGTAACAAATATACATGACATTCCTCTGGCAATTGTTTCAAATTTAAGTACATCTTGTTCAACTTGTGATGAAGTGATCTAATATTTTGTCTATGTTGCTGTATCAACTTAACCTCCTCTAAAGTAAGTGCAGGAACCCACAACTGTATACACGAGAGTTATTTTATTCGGGACAAGAGGTGCTGCTTCGATCGTTTGGATTGACGAGAATTTAAGAATTGTTCACTGCTGCAAGTTATGTGGGGAATTTTCTGTCATATTAAACCGTAGAAGTTGGGAAATAAGAACTTTGTGCTGAGGAAAACATTACGTAGTATTAGACGGGATTTCTTTAAGTTGTGGAGACTGGATTTTTTTATTTAAAAGACACGGTTTTGAGGGTAACATATTTTGTTTTACAGACGGTATGAAATAAATTCACATGTTGCAGAAAAAAATCGATGGAAATCTTTGGTTAAGTGACTCCAGATTTATGTGACAGATTTTTCATCACGAGGAATGGATATTTCCGAATATGACTCCGTGGATGTAAAGGGGAAAAAAAGGTAACTTTATTAACAAGAAGTAGGAGAAAGAATGACAAAAGAAAAAATTTTCTGAATGTGAGTGACGCGTTCACAACTCTTCAGTTCAGAAGTAGTGGGAGTTCTACACACAATAGTGTTTATGAAAAGTGAGTGAGTGCAGATTTAGTTCGTTTGTCTGTTTCATGGTCTGTGGATCATATTTAGGACACGTGTTATGATGCAGCACCTGCCAGTGCAACAAAATATTGCATTTCTCCCTCCCATAATATGTACCAGCAATGTTCGATATGGGCTGTATGTGAAAAAATCCACCCATATCCCAGTGTGAGAAACCTCTCACATAAACCAGTAAATGGCCATCATAAACCAATTACCGGTATATATATTGGCAGTCTTTTGGTCAAATTTAAACCATCCGGGAAAAAATTCTGTAATGGTCCGATCTTCGCGAACCTATTCATTTACATCGTGAGGCAACTCCCCGACCTTGCCGGTTGGAGACGACGTTGAATAAGAGGACGACTGAGAGTCCAGCCATAATCCATAATAGAGGATATCTCGAAGACTGATATTATATAAAATATTTAAAAAAGTAAAGAAAAGAGGTACTGTGTTGGATTTGGTCACTTACAAATCTACACAGCGCCAAGGTGGAATTGTAAATTTCTTCTTGGATGTTCTACGGAAATTGACATCTAGATATGGATTTTAAGTAAGGCATTAATGTATTCTTAGCAGAAAATTAAACAATATTGACAACGAATTTTTCTGGAATTGATTTATAGTTCGGTCATTGGTGGCTTCTTCTGTTCAGTGGTTACGTAACACATTGTCATTATTTCAACTCAATTTTTATTAGTAACATTCTTGATAGAGAATTGAGAACAGTTAACGCTGGAGGATCACTGTATAAATTCCTTCGTTAACTTTCAGGATGGGTTCCCAGTTCCATGTTGCATGCGTGTCGATGTTCTACAATTCCCAGTTGAGTGAAAGATGATTAACTGAGTCCTATATCTAGCAGCCACAATAGTATTTCAACAGCATATTGCCACTTTTGAATTGTATTTTTTATATAAATTGTTTTCCATACTGAGCATATGCTTAGGGTCTATTAAGAGTTTAACTGATACGGTATAGCAGTCACCACGTATTAGCGTCGTAACCCTGTTTCCCCACAAACAATACTCTTGTTGTCCATTTGGAAGTGCGCTAATCGACTGCTTGAATACCTACCTATATATATCTTTTGCCTTTGGGTAACTTTCTCTGTAGGTAGAAGCATCTTAGTACCTACATACCACCTGGTTTCCGTCTGCTGGGGAGTGTGCTTGTCGTCAGCGTGTCTTCGGCCTTGGAGTAAATTTCTCTGAACACAGGGGTAGCTTAACCAACCCTTGGCTAAAGTTAACGGGAACTATTCTGTGTTACAAGGATACTGGCGACTGGTAAACCGTAGATTTGTTAAAGATGGCATAGGGAGAACGCGCATGTTGTCTATACTGGCTTCTGCAGTGGTATGTACATCTACGAGGGAGGGAACAGCTCCACTGCCCTGGGACTCGTCAGAACGGTAACACCTAACGTTAGTCCCTACTGTTAGGGACTTTTGTGAGCGTGTAAATCTCTAATTCATCTGTTAGTAGGTTTCCGATAATAATCTCTGGATACTTTGTAAATCTTAATCCTAGAACAAATGTGACAGGTATTCTTGATGTTAATACCTCACCCGCTTTTTATTTAATTACAGGTCTCTGTGACACAAATTACGGTTTACTAACAATAGATTCATAACCCTTGTAGCATTTCTTCTACAGCTCCGTTTTGTGTGACTTCTCACTAAGGCGGTGACTACATCACAGAACACTCACGTTACTTTAGGACAGTCGGTTGAATGGACAGCTGTACCGGAGGAACACAAGAGCCTGGATAAGGGAACCACCAAATTTTATGAGGTCTGAAAGTTGTTAATGAACAGTAAAAATTCCCATAACAGAAAATTATGTAAACCACGATTAGATGCACCATTAGGTAGCTGTCACATGTCTAGGCATTCACATCTCCTTCATGCTGTGTCCGACAGTGAGACTTACTGAGAGGAGCAAAAGTATTTAGTGATAGTCAGCTGCAACACAAAATGGTGCTCGTCGTAAAACAATGCGAGTTCATTGTAGAGTGTTATGCACAATTCGTGAAATACTTGAGCGATACTTTTAACGAAAGAGTTAATGACTGGGAGTGTACTGATAAACCTGTAGCAAAATCTGTGATACAAAACCTAGTAGCAAAGTGGCACGATACGGGATCCGTAGGAAATAATACCGCCTTGAGAGCCTTCTCATGTATACACAGGTTGTCCGGTGAGGATAGGACGACCAATGTCGATCACTTCATGTCTTTTCCTGTGATTTGTATCTTTGGAGTAAATGGAAGGTCAGATGTAGTCAAGTCCTCAGACATTGGACGAGTAATAAAGGTTAAAATATGTAAACAGGAAATTTCAACACACAGATGTATGTGTGTGAGAGAGAAAGAGGTAGACCTCATAGTACAAAAATAAATGAAGTGCACAGGAAAAGTACAGTTAACTATGGAGAAGTACATAACACAGATGTTAAACTTCGAAGTGTCGATGGGAATCGTTTGTTGACTATAGGAATGCAATCATGGAGAAAGGTGTTCCCATGCCGTTGTTAATGTAGAATAACTTCATTTATTAGAACTTAAGATCACAACCAGAGATGTTATTTGATAAACTAACAATATGGGATTTCCTTCCTAATCTGTACACATAAAATGATTAACCAAATTATTCTTCTGTAAAAAACTAAATAAAAGTTCTGTCCCAGGTGGCTTCAAACAGGGGAGAAAAAATATTCATACATTATTTAAAATTTGAACACAGATACGAAAACTAACTGCTTGCACCAAGGAATGTCTTCAGTGGCAAGCCCTACCTCGTGCCTGTTGGTTCTGATACACCTTGAATGACATGCAACTGAACAATGGATCACAAAGGGAAGGAAACAGTTGTAGAGGAAAGGCAAATAGTTACCGCCCAATGTTGTTGTTGTTGTGGTCTTCAGTCCTGAGACTGGATTGATGCAGCTCTCCATGCTACTCTATCCTGTGCAAGCTTCTTCACCTCACAGTACCTACTGCAGCCTACATCCTTCTGAATCTGCTTAGTGTATTCATCTCTTGGTCTCCCTCTACGATTTTTACCCTCCACGCTCCCCTCCAATATTAAATTGGTGATCCCTCGATGTCTCAGAACATGTCCTATCAACCGATCCCTTCTTCTAGGCAAGTTGTACCACAAGCTCCTCTCCTCCCCAATCCTATTCAGTACCTTCTCATTAGTTATCTGATCTACCCATCTAATCTTCAGCATTCTTTTGAAGCACCACATTTCGAAAGCTTCTATTCTCTTCTTGTCTAAACTATTTATCCGTCACGTTTCACTTCCATACACTCCATACAAATACTTTCAGAAACGACTTCCTGACATTTAAATCTATACTCGAAGATACGAAGAGACAAAGTCATTTTAGAAATAACTGATACTGAAAGAAACCGGGAAGTTTTGCAGTTCATAATATCGTAATTTAGTAAAAGAAATACTCTTTTCAACAGCGAAACAATAAGTCGACCATAGAGGTTAACGCAAAGAGAAGGAAATATGTGAATATTTATTATGAAAAGGATCCTAAATTGACAGATTCTACATTGTCTGTTGATGTTAAATACCAGCGGGGGAAGAAAATCACACCAATAGCTGTTGTGTATATTTTAAGTAGTGCTAGTTATAGAGAAAATGCACCTATAAAACCCAGAAAATTTGAGCCTGGAATTTGATCGACAACTTATGAGCAAGGACACATGCTTCTGGATGAAAGAACGTTTACAGATGGAAGTCGAATTAACATATTGTAAATGATGATAAAATTGCCCTGTGGAGACGACCAGATACTGAGCTACATCTCAAACACACTCAACCCACACTAAAGCACGGTGGTGGAGGAATAAAGGTATGGGGATGTATGGCTACATCTGGTAGTGGGGAACTTGTTTTGGTTGGAAGTAACAAGGACAGTGTTCAGCATTTATATATGCTAAAAGAAAATCTGCAAAACAATGTTGATAGCTTGAGTTTAGGTATAGATTACCACTTTCAACAACACAACGACTCGAAGCATGCTGCAGAATATGTTCGTCTATATTTGTTGTACCACACTTCACATGGTTTCATGTTTCCAGCACAGAACACAGATCTTAAGCCATTTTACCATTTTTGGAGTATGCTTGCAAGAATGGTCAGAAAATGTGAAATAATAAGTAAATCAGTTCTGAATCAATGTCTGCAAAAAAGCGACAAAATATTACCTCAGAGACACAAAAGTTGGTTCTTCCATGCCAATGAGGTTAACAGGAGAGATTACATTTATGCGCGCTGTAATTTTCTATGCATGTCTGAATACATTTTCCCCACTGTGAGAAGTAAACCCGTACAGAATTTTTGTTACTTTTTAGAGGGATAATTTAGTCAATCCTTTTATATGTATATATCAGGAACGAAATCCTGTTGTGTTAATTTACCAAATAACATCTCCGACTGTGATCTTTGGTTCTAATAAATGTGGTTATTCTACAAGAACACTACTTTACTTTACCCATGACTGAATATCGAACATACAATGCAGGAATCTGTAGAATCTCTCTACTCCTCCATCACGCAAATATATTGTGCTAGCCGATGTGCTTCCTTGTCAAGGTGATTGAAACTAGAGATGCGCACTTCCGTCTCCAGCACCTTGGGGGAGACTGCAGGTAGTGCCGTTAAGAACAATGAACAGATATAAAGTAAAGTAACGTACAGATGAGTAGTTCTTTCTGGTATTTCCACTCCCCGAAATTCTTGACAACATGTACCCTGTATTTTCTTGACGCAAATAATCGCAGTTCTGACTTCATCGCACGACAAAGCTGCGAAAACGGAGTTGGAGATGAGAGTATTGATTGAATTCCATTAAATGAAATCTAATGCATACCAATGAGCCACAGAAAGTAAAACAGATGTTCCACTGTGCTCGTTTCATTGTGGGTTCTGCTATTGCAGAACAAGCAACGAATGGACGATACAGAATTATAGCAAACGTTCCAGCTGAGTTCCGATTTAACAACACACAGCGGAAGATCGGCTATCTATTTTGCTTGCAGCATAAAGAAGACACTTCCATAGATTGTTCATGTAAATGGAAATTTTGAGGCAGAGTGGATATAAAGGCAAAAACCTTAACACAGGGCTGGAAGTGTTTCAGATCCAGAGACTAATATTTCCAAAGCATTCAAGCTTTACATTCAATCTTTAGAAACAGCTGATCTAAAATTTAATGCACTTATTCGTCTACTTTGTAAGGTGATCCTTTAGTGCTTAGTTACTGTACAAGACTAATATTTGTGTAGAATTGGATGCAAACTCTTGATAATTTTCCTGGTATATATTTTTCTTGAAGATTCTCATTGTTATTCCCTCATTTTAACTGTGGCGTATAATGTCGTCATCAAGATTACGTTATACTTTGAAGCCATTTTGACTAGTTTTCGACTGTGACTCTCTCAAGAAATGTGTAAAGGCTCTTTTTTATCTTTTAAATTACCTCTGCCACTCAGAAACTTTGAGGATGTTGAGTTCATAGTCGTTCAACAGTTAACTAAAGCAACAGTTTAATAAAACATGCTTCTCATTAACAGGGGAAGAAACACAGACAATAAAAATTATGAACCCGACAGTTCCAAAGTTAAGAGCCCAGCCTAAGATCCATAAACCTAATATCCCCATTATACCAACTGTCAATGCTGTAAATCATCCAGGCTACAAAGTATGTATAAGCTGCATTCAATATTACAAAAACAATATAAATTTAAAACCTCGTTTTCAGTGAAAAATAGCTACCAAGCAATACAAAGTATTAAAGAGTTTCATATCCAATGCAAAGCTCATGTCCCTTGACATACTAAACTTGTATAGCAGCGTACCCATCAAAGAATCCATACACATAATCAAAAATAATTTATTAAAAGGTCAGACAATGTCCACAGCTGAAGCAGCTGAATTAATATAATTGCTATTTCACATTTAATGGCAAAATGTACAAACAAGATATAGGCCTAACAATGGGAAGTCTAATTGGAATCATTGCAGAAATTTTCATTAACCACCTTGAAAATAAACTTCTCAACAACAGAGACATAATATCCCAGAAAATAGGACACTACTTCAGATATATCGATGGCACATTCATTGTATACCATAGAACTGATGAAGAAATAGAAACTCTATTGAACACATTCAATAATTTACTCAACAACATCCAGTTCACCATAGAACATGAGGCATATAACAAAATTAATTTTCTAGACATGGCAGTAAGTAACACAGACCAAACCCTAAATATCAATGTATACAGAAAACCAGCATACACAGACACAGTCATTAATAAGTCTTCCACACACCCCAACTCACTTAAACAAGCTGTATTCATATCTTTATTAAACAGAGCACAGAAATTGCCACTTAATGCTACCGACTATGAGACAGAAATGAACACTAACAAATACATTGCACGTAATAATGGCAATCGCAAACATGAAATAGACATACTATCACAATGCACAATTAAAAATAACAACAAACAATGTGACACAGCTTCCTCATACAACATCTAAAAACCCCACGTACATAGTGTTAGCATGTTTTGGTGTCATACAACCCAAAATAGCCAAGCTGTTCAAAAAAAGACATGAGGATCACCTTGGCCAACAACAACTTAAAAAAGAAACCGATATATGACATCTCACATCCTACAGAGAAACGTAACAAATCAAGTATCTATAAAATTACGTGGGTTCACTGGAACAAATATTACATTGGTCAAACGGGAAGAAATTTGAAAACCCGCTTTAAGGCACACATTGACTGTTTCAGACTTGGCAAACAGAATAAATTAGCTACAGCGAAACATATAAATGAAGCCGAACACAGTGATACAATAAACAACGACCTCAAAGTACTACAAAATTTAGAAAAGAGCTGGGAAATGGACATCTTGGAAGAAATGGAGATATTCACCCATGGTCACATGGGAAATAGCGATATCCAGAATAAAATGACAGACTTCAAAAATTTGCATTTCTTTTCCAATTTCACTACAGTACTCCTAGAATAAAATATGTATAACATGACAGTCGTTTGACTGTAGCCCCAGCGATATCTTTAAAATACGTAAAATAAATAGTTTGTATCATGAAGTGTTATATGACATTGTACCAGGTGCTCAATTGGTAATGTATTCCGTCAACCTACATCTGTAATACGATAACAAGACGGGCAGAAGACATGTAAACACCACATAGATTGACAATTCGATAGTCATATCGAAACGAGCAGTATTTCGACAGCCGTCTTGTCCACTACACTAAAGAACTGTTTGTGATCGTGTTCCCAAGTTACTGCTATGTTAGAGACAATTTGTGAACAGGGACCAAAAATCTACGGAAATGGAAACACCACAACACATCACAACGAGACTGTCACGCCAGAAGAACACAGTGAGTGACCGTTACACAACATTTTCGTGTAAACATCAGTCCATCTTCCAAAGTGACATCGCCTATAACTAAGTTTTCTCTTCTTGCACAGGATGACCACAGCATTTACGAACAGACTATGTAATATCAGTCTGACCTTACTTTTTAAGTTGTTTTTGTAATGCCATTTAGCTTGAAGATGAGGTTTAAACCTCGAAACATGTCGCTAAATAAATAAGTAATACAATAGTTGACAAAGTTTGTGACTGGTAGCGGTAATTAAAAAAAAACCTTTACAAGGTTACGGTAGATTCCAATAATCATTCATGTATCATTGAGCTCATGTTCTGTCTGTAATGACCTTGATGTTGACAAGATGATTAAAAACCAACCTACTAGGAATCCTTACCAGTAACTGGAACGATGAAACTGTAGTAAAACAATTGCATGTTGAAACGTAACTGTTTGGTAACTTAATTTTTCTGCATAAAATATACGGTATCCAAATAGTTGAAATGATAACCTTTTCTTTCAGTAAACTGTTTGAGTTCAGAAAGGGTTTAGAATTTAAAAATATGCTTACAAGACGACAAGACTGGAACGCACCGGGAAAAGTAATACAAACGGAGAAAGATCGATGTTGTTAAATAGTTTCAGAATCTCGCACAAATAGTGGCGGAACAACATAAAAAGTTTTACGAGGAGACAGCACAATTCCCACACCCAGTTACTGGGTATTTGATAAATTGTCTGCTCTCATTTCATAATCCCTCGCGTTTTGAACAATACAGGAAGTGAGTAGGAGCTGAGGTACTGGCGGAAGTAAAGCTGTGAGGACGGGGCGTTAGTCGTGCTTGGGTAGCTCAGAAGGTAGAGCACTTTCCCGAGAAAGGCAGAGTTAGACTCACAGTCCAGCACATAGTTTTACCCTTCCAAGAAGTTTCATAGGAGGTGAGTGCTAACTGATTAAATCTGCTTCTACTACGTCCGTATGAACCTTCGTATTTCTGTTGTAGGTTGCTTTTCTTGTACATACTGCATCAAAACATGTTCCAACAAAAAAAATT